>NW_017720731.1:0-106816 GCF_001865875.1 Lupinus angustifolius | reverse complement strand
TGCAAATATATGTTGATGATATTATCTTCGGATCTACTAACGACAACCTTTGTAAGGAATTCTCTGAGTTGATGCAGGGGGAGTTTGAGAAGTCGATGATGGGTGAGCTGACCTTCTTCCTTGGGCTTCAAATTAAACAAATGGAAAGTGGCATCTTCATCCATCAGTCGAAGTATTGCAAGGAATTACTGAAGAAATTCGATATGGAGCAGTGTAAAGACGCATCTACACCTATGGCATCTGCATGTTATCTGGACAAACATGAAAAGGGAAAAGCGATTGTGGTAACCAAATATCGTGGGATAATTGGCTCATTATTGTACTTAACTTCTAGCCGCCCCGATATTATGTTTAACGTTTGTATGTGTGCTAGATTTCAAGCTTTGCCAAAAGAATCGCATTATATTGTTGTAAAACGTATCATGAGATATCTAAAGGGAACTATATATATGGGATTTTGGTATCCTAGGGATGCTTCCCTATCCTTGGTAGGTTACTCCAATTCCGACTTCGATGGGTGTAAGTTGGATCATAAAAGCACTAGTAGGACTTGTCACCTATTAGGCAGCTCCCTAGTTGCATGGCATAGCAAAAAGCAAGCGTGCGTTACTTTGTTCACCGCTAAAGTGGAATATATTGCCGCTGGCGTGTGTTGCGCTTAAATCCTTTGGATGATGAAGCAGCAATTTAAGGACTTTGGGCTCATATTAGAAAAGATCCCTATTAAGTGTGATAACACGAGTGCCATTAACCTTTCTAAGAATCCCGTCTTGCATTCTAGAACTAAGCATATTGAAATAAGGCATCATTTCTTGCGTGATCATGTTCAAAAAGGTGATTGTATATTAGAATTTTTTTGAAACATCTAAACAATTAGCAGATATTTTCACCAAACCCCTCTCACGGGATACTTTCTATGTTCTTCGAAGAGAACTAGGAATCCTTGATGAAAAATATTTTGATTAATAATATGTGATTGCCTTGCATGACCCCTCTTGAATGCTTTTTAAATAATGTTGAATGCTTATGATTCCTTATATAATCCATGATTATGAGCTTAAATGCTTTAAATATATGTGATTGCTTAAAATTAATTTACCAATGAGTATTGAAATCCATGCGTCCTTTTAAAAACATCCAAAACGATGTATCTGATGCATTTAATCGATTAAGTAAATAGGTTAATCGATTACCTAGGCCAACAATTTTAAACCTGACAAATTTAACTCAGGTTAATCGATTAAGGGATGTTGTTAATCGATTAACGGCATCAGTATATCAGAAACAAAAGCATTTCTAGGCATTTTTTAAAACCTCATTCATCCCCTTTTCTCTCAAATCTCAGAGGAACAAGTCCAACATCATCCCTAAGCTTCAACCTAGCCCCAAACAGTATCACCCCACTAAATTTCCACTCCATAAACTGGCTTCCTCATCTCCTATTTTCAAGAAATTCGTCTTTCCCAAATTGAAAACCCTACCCTAGGTTTCCCTCAACCTTCATCACGATTCAGTGTTTGATTGCTATGGACAGAGGACGTACTAAGAGAATCAAAACAATCGCACAACGTCCACCGCGTGTTCCAAAAACCGTGCCACCTCAACAACCAAGGCAGGACCACGGGGACCCATATTATTCATTGATTCTAAAAGAAACCAGGCTGCTGAAATTTCAGGGAAGAAAACCTACGTATTTCGGTTTGCGAGTTTGACTTGGCTAGCGGAACAAAACTTCGACTTTCCGTATGGTTTGCAAGCTCAAGGGGTTGTCCCCTTCTTGGAATTGAAAGGTAACATTTACCCTGCTCTAGTTAGGGAATACTATGCTAACTTCATACACAAAGATGGGAAATATTGGTCGATGATTGATGGAAAACTGTTTGAAATTAATGAAGATGTCTTTATGAACGTGGGTGGTTTAGCTTTTTTGGGTGCTAGTTTAAGTGATTGTGGTTGGGCAGACAACAACTCGTTTGATGTTATTGAAATGTATAAGTCGTGTTTGCGTAGACCTCAATTATATGTTCAAGGCGAATTGACCAAAGTTGGGCCACTGTCCGTGGAAAATAGACTCCTACACTACTTGATTGCCTACATATTGATTCAGAGAAACACAAATCATGCACAACCTATTATGAATGATTTGAGGTTCATGTTTGCGGTGAAGGAGAACATCATGATAAATTCGCCTGACGAGATTCTGAAGGTCATGTATAGCGTCTCCACCTCTCAATCAAGGCTGCTTCCTTATAGTATTTTCATATCCCGAGTCATTGACTATCTACATATCGGTGTTTTGGATACTATAGTGTTGGACTGCTCATACAAGGGTCATTTGATTGGTGAAAGTTTGATTCATAAAATGGGTATTTACAAGTATGGTAACACATGGCAATATCAATAGGACTTCAACAATGCCAACCTTGATCCATCCAGTGAAGATGATCAAGATGATAATCAAGAGCCATTTGCTACAACTCAGGGGGAATATTCAGGACATGCATCACAGGAACCTGCTTTTGGACAGGCTTACATGGATGCCATAGAACAACGTCTCAACAATAGGATAGATCTTCACTTTCAGTCTCTTAAGGACTCATATCATACGGATTTGGAGCATTTTTAGGAGCGTCAGAATGCATACATTGACAATCATTACCAATCCTTGCGGAACCATATTCAGACCACTATTGACTCTCAGACTAGAAGACTATGTGCTGAGTTCAACAAGCTGAGTGCCTTCATCAAGGGTGGTAGTAGATCGTCGATTCCTGACAACCAGAATCCTCCATCTCATCCTTAGATAGGAACCATTTGAGTCTTAGTTTAGCATTCCTAGCTAATGGACCTTGTTGATCCTTGTTTCCTCTTGAGAACACTTTTTTTGTTGCATCGCTGCTCTTATGAATTGTAATAACTCTATAACTTCTGTTGATCTACTGCTTTACAACTTAACCTTTTGTATTAAAATGATTTCGAATTATCGTGTTTATGTTGCATATAGCACTTTACTTTTTATTTTAAATGGATCTTGATCATGATTGGTGTATGTGATTATATTGAATGATTGTGCCTATTGCTAACTGCTCATACATATCCAATGCTTAATCATTCCATGCTTAACTTGATATATCATAACCTTTCATGCCATTAAAACTGTTCTGTTGCTGTTTGTTGTCCATTTAATCGATTAAAGGCTTCAGTTAATCGATTAAATGATGAAAAACTGTGAATTTATTCAAGCTTCTCATAGCTGGTTAATTAGTTACTTACCCAAAATTTAATTGATTAATTACAGTCTGTTATAGCCATCCCCTCTCCTAACTTTTGACTAGAATTGAACATTTTTATCTTTTTGAAAATGTCAAAAGGGGGAGAAAGGTTGATTGTTGTGTTACATGTATTTTACAGGTTGTATAATAAGTTTTGCATGTTGTTTTTACCAAGCTTCCGTATATGATGTTTGCATACCTACAAGGAAGCAAATGCGCTTCAACTTTTTTCTTTGAAAAACAGCCATTAAACAATCATTCTACAAATTCATCATCAAGCTAATCCATCAACACTTGAAGAATTTTGATGAAGTGTTTGTCATAATCAAAACGGGGGAGATTGAGAGTGCAAAGTGTCAAGGATAGCACTAGCATTTCTTTGCCTATGTTTTGATGAAGACAAGGTTCTATTAAAGCTTGAAGATGGCTCAACAATCAACATGCCTTATGCTCATTTGGTCATATCTAGACTAGGACATAATTTGAGTTTATATTCTAAGTAGTCTGGGATGTGTGCCGTAGTAAGTGAGTATAGGTTAGGTGAGCCTAGGTGCTAGTCTCTTAAGCCATCTTGATTGTCATATCATGTCCATGAGACATATCATCATGAGACATATCATCTAGTTAATTGTATGTTCATGCATTAATCATACATGTTATATGTGCATATTAGGCATAATATGATTGCTAGAACATGCATATATGTTGTGCATAATATATGAGAAGTTTACCTTTTGAAACATGTGCATTAATGTTCAAGTTAATCGATTAACATGATGACTTAATCGATTAACTCAACTGCTTTTCTGTTAAATTAGTGTTTTCTGTTTGAACTATTTTCTGTGTCATTATGTTGCATGGTTAATCGATTAACGGGTAGTCTTAATCGATTAACTAGTCTGTTATTTGTTATAACTGAATTCTGGTTCAACCATTTAACTAGTTCGTTTAACTAGTGAGTATTTTGCATATTTGTTTTACTGATTTTGCAAGAGAGATTACATGCGTGAGAAGAGAGATATTATGATGTTTTGATTTCTATCATTTGCTTACTGTTTTGCATAATTATATGTTCATTCTTATCTTGCTCACTTGCTCATGCATTATATAGATTGTTAGAGAGATTATCTATATACTGCTTTTGATTAACTCACATAAATCTTGATGGCTTAATTGATTAGTAAGTGGGTTAGTCTTTTAGTCTTTTTCTTGTAATATTTCAAGCATTATTGTGCTTAATATACCATGTTGTTTAACGTGTTTTTGTGTATTTCTGGATTAGTCTCTTGGTGTGAGATCACCATAGAGATTGAGATTCTTCACCAAGGCTAGGAGGTCTTGGTTTGTGGACAAGAATCTTGGTTGGGGCTGTTTCGCGAGAAAGGTTTTCTCAAGCGAATGGTAGAGTCAAACCAAGGATTTAGGGGTCCCAGATTTCAAGAAAGAAGCGTCCTATGTGCTTGTAATTAAATTGGTGTGTGTATTCATACTGTATCTCAATATTGTTAAGAAGAAAATCTCTCTAGATCAGAAGGGGAGGCCTGGATATAGTTTGCAGTGGATCACAAACGAACCAGGATAAAAATCTTTTTGTGCACTGTTCTTTCTCTCTTAATCTTCTTTAAGTTTCTTGATGTTATAAATTGAATCTGTAATTAATATTCTAGATATTTGTTTACTGTCATATGCTTAATATTTGTGCATAAAAATATTCGTATTATATATGTTCAATTGTGTTTAAATAACTGTGCAATTTGCCTGTCAGATCATTCTGTTATGTGCAATAGTTAATAGATTAAAGCATGTTGTTAATCGATTAAGTGGGTTGTTTCCATTAGTTGGGTTATTGTTCAAGAAGTGGTGATTGATATCCGCTACACCTATTCAACCCCCCTTTAGGTGTTCCTAGGCTACTGATAGCTAACAAATTGATTTGATTTCTATTTTGTTTAAATTATTTAGATTTCTAAAATTTAAGCAGTGCTCATTATGATTATAAATTGGTAGAATTACAATATATGATTCAAAACTCATGAAAAAATATAATAGTTGGAATTTTTTGTATCAGTTACAAAAATAGTATATAAATTTGAAAGATCACTTACAAAATGGAAAGAATCAATTAAGAACATACACCAAGACCTATCAGAAAGAACAACTAAATCAAGGAATATATAAGGAACATTCGTAACAATTATGGAACGTATAGTGTAATTAAGGAGTATATAAATAATTTATAATTATATTTTACAATTGCAATATTATAAAGTAACGATAGAAAATATATTTTGTTTAAATTATTTATGATTTCTAAATTTTAAGAAATTCTCACTATGGATATAAATTGGTAGAATTATAACATATGATTTGAAACTCATGAACAAATAGAATAGCTGGAATATTTTGTATGAGTTACAAAAATAGAATATAAATTTGCGGATGAGTTACAAAATCGAAAAAATAATTAACAACATAAACCAAGACCTATCAGAAAGAACAACTAAATTATGAAATATATAAGGAATCTTCATAACAATTATGGAATATATAATGTAATAAATAAATTTATAATTATATTTTATAATTGCTATATTGTAATATTAACAATATGAAATATAACATAAACAAAATATTAATGATAGTAGAATAAGAAGATTAAAAACTATAACAGTAAATTATCAGAACAATTATGGAATATATAAGGAATATTCATAACAATTATGGAATACATAACGTAATTAATGAATATTTAACAAATATATAACGATGATTGTGAGTCATAAGGTGATATGATGGTTAAGGTGTAAAAGTTTAAGAAATATAATGAAGGATGTTGTGGGTTCAAGCCTCACCCTTGGCAAATTAAAAAAAAAAAGAGTTATCAGGTAGTTTGATGGTTAGGGTTAAGGAAACTTTTTGATATTATGTCTGACTAAAAAATGATATACAATGAATTTATTTCATATAAATAACAATATTTAATATTAATTAATTAAATAGATCTTATAATGTTCTCATTTAATATCATTAAAGTGGTTAATATCAGAAAACCAATCATATTATTAATAGAATGAACTATGATATTACAATTAATAAGGAAATTTGATGATATTTAATTTATTTCATAAAATTAATCATTTTTAATATTAATTAAAAAGAAAGAATTATTAGCATTAATTATGATGATTTAGTTTCTACTTTAAAATTATGTATTAAAGTTGTTATAAAATTTTGAAAAAATATCTTAAATATAGTAAATGGAATATGTAGTAATTACACATTTAAATAGATTTTAAAATATTCTCAATTAATATCATTTAATCATTTTATGTGTCATCTATTATTCCTTGCATATCATTAAAATATTCTTGTGTAAAAATTGTTCGGATAAAAACATATAATCAAAACAACGTTAAATTTTAAAATATTATAATAAACTATTACTAATTGTACATAATCACTTCAACAAAAAAATATAATAACATTGTTCTGTATTAGTTAGAGTTATTTATTTTTTCTTTACAATTCTCATAATTACTCATACCCTATCTAATGACATATACATTTGTTAATATTTATAATCCAATAAATGTCATAATTCAAGGTATTTATCCAAATCTACAAGATCACAAAAAATGATTTTTTATATAAATAAGGACAATACTTGAATCAATTATTGATCAAATAAATGAGTACGTTTTGAGTTTAATTCCAAGTAAAAATATTTATAATCCAATTCAATCAGTTATTAAGTTGTTGATGCAAATATTTTTAAATTAATAATATTAGGTGATGAAAAAGAACACAACAATTTTGACTCTATTGATATTTGTAATGCTAATGATGGTCAAATATTCAACCTATTAACTCATCAATTTTTAAACTCATTTACATTTTTTTGTTTTCCAGATCATAAAATTAAGTTCTTCCACACTTTGTTATTGTATATATTTAAACTTTGTCAAATTGAACAATGAAGAATATTGAATTTTGAAGGATATATCAATTTCAAAATAAGAAAAATTTAAGTTCTTTCTTATGCTTGGAGAGACAATCCACATGTAATATGTATGTTCTTAACCATGCGGCAAAAAATACTATTTCGTGCAAATGCACGGGTAACTCGCTAGTTAGAAATTAAAAATAATGGGCACATGATAGAAATTTCAATTTTAAATTGAATTACATTACTTCGGGACAGGTTCGAGTTAGAGCATTTGTTCTACCAAACCCGAACCCAAAAATTAAACCCGGATAAAACTCAAACCCAATCACATCATGTTTTCCTCGTTAATTTTATGTTCGGTTTAGGCAGATACCCACAGGTTAGTCTTCCCATGCCTTGTAAGAAATACTCTTAGTGCATGAAACTTTTAAGACAAAAAAGGATCAATAAGGTATTCATATACTTATATAAGGTCTCACTAGATCCTAAATATACTAAAATGACGAAGGTACGATTTTCAGAAGTATTATTGGTTATACCAAAAAATAAAGACAAAACCAACAATATGTTGGTTTAGTGATGTAAGACATCACTAGATCCCCAAGGTCAAGATTTCGATTTTTCGAAGCGAACATCCACAAACTCCAGAAGGGGTTAGTTTCTTACCAAAAAAAGTGAATGGATACGATTGGTAGTACAAAAAAAATTAACAAAGAAAAATATATTTAAGTCATTATTACCACACAAATAATCCAAAAGTTAAAACTTAAAACGACACAATTTTGTATTCTTTATTTTGTTAAGATAAAAGGAACATGAGTCTTGAATTTAGCATTGGCACCATAGATACCAGAGATGGTGATTGCAGAGACACTCCACAGCTTCTTACTCACACTTCTCTGCAGTCTAGAATAATAAAATGAAGAAAAAAATGACAATACAATGAAGCAATTAAGAAGGTTTCATTTGATAGGGCCTCTAAAGACCACTCGTGCTGTTTGGTGTGTTAGTCTTTTTCTGTCACCAAAACCACACATTACACATTACACAGTTACACACACTTCTTTCTTATTCTGCATTCTAAGTTGTATACACACACGCGCACAAACAAAGATGTAAACACAAACTCTCTTGCACATTATCAACCATTCATGCCCACACGCCTTGGTTTGCCATTCAACCTACAGCACTGTAGACGATGCACTCAGTCAACAACACCATACCCAATTCTCTCCAACCCTTCTTGAACCATTCTTTAAATCATTATAAGATTTAAGAATAAAAACATATTTTTTACACTCAAATTTTTCACGTGTATCAGTTTCATCCTTAGAAATAAATAAAAATCAGTATGGTTTCAAAAAATATTAAATGTAACTTAAATAATTCTTTTGAATTCGACCGTAAAAAGAATCATTTTATTCCACATTTAATATTTTAAAATCATTTTAAGTTTTTCAATTTTTAATAAATCAAATTAGTATAGATAAAAAATTTCAAGAATAAAAATAGATATTTATTCTAAATTTAATTTATAATTATGAGATAAAATAGGTTATGTGTTTTATATTGTACTATTAAATTCCAATTATAGTTATAATATTATGATTTTAGGAATCTCCATAAACATAAGATCACAATTGGAGTTGTATTTTCCACAATTTTTCACAATCATCATAAATTTAATATAACTGCATGCAATTGCAATTTAAACCATTGGTGGGTTTATATTTGATAATAACTTTCTGTTTTTCCTTTACTTAAACAGAAATAGAAAGAAAAAAAATGTATGAGTTTAATATATTATCAATGTATCATTCATTATTTATTTTTAATTATTATTGATTTTTCAAAAAAAATAGTACAAATAAATGATAGATAATATATTGGATGTGTATAAATTTTTACACTTACACTATATAGATATTATACTCTTTTTTAAAAACAAATATGAGAAGTGATATTTTAGTTTTATAATAAAAACCGCTAGGTGCAAAACTCAATAATCTTAATTAGACATATCCACAATATATATTTAAATTAACATAATAATAATAATATACGTAAAATTTTATTGCAAATGTACACCAACTTTTATTGATTTAATAAAGGAAAAAGATAGGAAGAAACATAATTATATATGTAAAATTGAAGAGATATCAAAAAATGTATTAATGTTTGAAGTGACTTTTACATATCACTTTAAAGGGTTTTTTGTGTGCATAATATCAAATAATTATTTCCTACTAAATATTGCCGTGATTAATCCCCCCTCCTGATATACATGCTTATTTCATGGATTTTGCATATTCAATACTATTTTCTTTTTTGATTTGACAAGAGGAAGTTGTAGGCGCCAAGAGGACAAACAATTTTCATTTTTCTTCTTTCATTATCAATCACGCTCCCAATAACTTAACGTTTTCCATGCCAAATTAAGAAATTTTGGAGAAGGGAATAAACACAAGTTTGTGATCATTTTGAGTTTTTGCCCTTTCCCTTGAATTGACCGCTTCATTTGCCGATTGATTATCAAAAGGCCAAGTTTCTTGCTTATTGTTGGAAAACGACAAGCTAGAAATTATATTCTTATTATTTTTGGTAATGGAAATGATATTTAATTAAATGATTTCAACTAATAGTTTAAATTATGGTTGCCTTACTTTTACCATAATTATGGAAAATTGATCTAAAAAGTGTCCACAATTGTAACTATGGTGTGTCATTTGTGATACTTATAAAACTACAGTAGTATTGCAATGACTATTACAATTGTGGAGTTCATTTAAAAAAGTTACTAGATTTGCACAAACATTCCAGTGTATAAATATATCATAAATTATTCAACATGAACAAACAAGAGAGGCTGATGCTCTCCACCTTTCACATTATCAACTTGATAACAACTCTACTTTTATATGAAGATCAGTTTATTACTTAGTTTAATAAATATAGTTTATAAATCAAATGAATTGAACTTTAGTTAAAAGTTGATCTAATTAATTAAATGAGTCAAACTTTAATTAAAATAGTTCCAATTGTTAAATACATAAACTATTGTGATGATATATATTTATATAAACATATATATATATACATATAGATATACATGTAGAGAGTATTTAAATTTATATTATTACATATTTTAAATATTTTGAAATTATAATATATGAATATAATATATATTAAACATATTATATTTATATATATATGAATATATTATAATATATGAATATATAATTATAAAAATATTTTATAATTATATTATTTGAATATATATTATATATTATACATATTTTATAATTATAATATATCTATAAATTTGAGTTTATTAACTCACTCAAGTATTTATGAGCTCTAATTAAGTCAATCTTAAATTGAAAAAATATATTTTGTTAAACTTGATTTAAAACTTGACTTGGACCAATCCTTAAGATTCTATTTGAATTTAATTTAACTCTCAACTCATTCCCATATTTAAAAAAATATATGAATTATTTGTATTTATTTATTTACCATCCCTTTCATTGCTATTTCCTCCTGAGTGTTTTAGTTAAGTTATACAAATCACCCTTCCATTTTTTAGACTTACAAAAAACCCTTGATTTTTATATATATATTACACTGATTATCCATGTATGAGATATGATTGTAATCTTTTAAACAAGAAAGGATGATAAGTGCAATTAAGTTAAACAAAATATGATATAATATGGAAATAAGTCCAAATTGTATACGATTCAATACATTTTCATCATATTTGGTTCATTATAAGAGGTATCAATAATGAAATATTATTTAAATCACTCTTATACTATATTGAAACGAACAAAAAATAATTAAAATATATTGACTCGTATACTATTTGTACTTGTTTATACAATATACCATATTTTGTTTAACTTAATTACACTTATCCTATTTTTGGTTTAAAAATGACACTTATTTCTGAACAAGGATAGTCAATATAATATATGTTTAAAAATTAGGAGGTTTTTTGTAAGTACAGAAAATGAAAGAGTGATTTGTATAATTTTACTAAAACTCAGGGTGCCAAAATAATTTACTCTATAAAATATTATACGTTTATTGAAATTGTGCAATTTAGATTAACATAATATAATGATACATTATTAAAGTTATGTTTGTACTTCATGCTTACTCGAGTAGAGGGTTTTGGAAAGAAGTTAGACCATTTTTTTCTTACTATACAAATCAATACAGAATAATGCAAAAAAAGATGTCATTTTAATGAGAGGAAGGTTATATTATTTTATGAGTAAGAAAGAAAAGAAAATTCTAAAGCACGGGATATGGCTAAACTTCGAAGTATACCAATTCTGGGATGCATCAGAAGAAGCAATAATGAGTACTAAAACAGGTAGTGCTTCACTCATGCCAAATAACGCAACCACCTTATTTGATCATTTTAAGGTTCTAATGTCTCCTCATGCTAATAATAAATTTAATACGTGGTAATTTAGGTTATTACATGATTAATTATAGTGTTTTAAATTTTATTAGTATTAAATAATGTTATCATTTTAAAATAAATTAGAATGCTAGTTCATGCGATGCACTTGCAGTGTGAGTGTGATTAATGTCATAATTTTGAGAAAATTTTATAGAAACATCCTAAACTTTATGCATTTTGTAAATAATCATTATGAATTAATAATTTTTTTTCTAATTATCCTTAAATTTTAACTATTGATGAAAGACAACATTAAACAAATAGTAATGAAAAATTCTAACTCATCCATTTTCTCTTAACATCAACGGTAAGATCATTATTATTTAATTTAATTTTTTATTTTATAACAATATTAATGTATTAATCATTTTTAACTTGAAAACTTACTTATCAGCTTGATTGCTTCTCAATCAGTTTTATGTTTTGATGATGGTTTCTCTCATATATCAATGTTGGCTAATGTAGTGTTGCATTGTTATTATTGTGACTTTGGTTGTAACAATTTCCTTGTTGACATATTAGTAATTTAATAATATACTTATATAAAGTGCAATTTCATCAATAATAAAGTTTAAAAACTAATTACAAATAAAAAATAGTTTATATTGACTACTTAAAAAAGACATAAAGCTTATGAGAACTTTATGCAATTTTCCCTATTTTTTCCTAACATTTATTTGTAAATTTCACTTAACATCCTATAATTTTTAAACATGACATAGGCATTGACAACTATGGAGTATTGGTGAACGGAGTTTTTGGCTTATAAGTTAAGGGTAAAACGTGTACTTATTTTTTTTCATATAAGAAAATATGGGGTGAATAAGGTTTTTGGTTTATAAGTGAATGACAAAATGCGTTCTACTTTTTTCATTGATATAAGAAGTGGATGAAATTATGGATAAGTATCATATGTGATAGAAATATGTATTCAAACTGAAGATAAAATTTATAGTAAAACTACTAAACCCATAATAGAATAAGCATAATGTAACGGTTTTCAAATGTTATATTTGATAAGTGAACGCATTAGATAATATATGATAATGAATATATTAAAAATAATGTTGAAGTAGATATTATTATAATAAAATAGAATTACGTCTTAAATAATAGAAGTCTGAATAAAGAGAGTAAATCAAATATAATATAGTAAATCCAATTTATAGAGATAGATGAAGATTAACCAAAAAAACGATCAAATGATTATGTAAGTTTTATATGCATATTTCATTAATAAACATAAATTTAATACATATAATCAGAAGTAAGAGAAAGCTTTGATTATTTTTACATTACAAAGAGAAACATGAGAAGGGAAAGCATGGGAGAGGCTTGAATAAATGGGGCCCTCCGTGTAAGAAGAGAAGTGTGGGTCCCACATCACCGCCCATGCGCACGCTGTCTTACCAATATGAATCCCATCATCGAATTGATTCCTTAGACCTAACCCTAACCCAACAAAGCAGTAATAATAATACTAACCCAGAAAAGATTTAAGCATAAAAAATGAAAATGAAAAAAAAAAAACCAAATTCCATCACATCCATAAACAATGTATTAGTATAGTGGTATAAGATCCTCTAGATTTTATAATATCAAAGATTCGATTCTTAAGAGCAACACTTGTTAGAAGGGACATTCAGATTCTTCGAAAAGATTAATTCTTTATCTAAAATGGTGGAAATATATCATTGGTAATACAAAAAAAAATTCATCACATCCTCGTTCACTTCCCTTATTAACCCAACACAAAAAAACCCTCACCACATTTTCTCTTCCTCCTTTTCCTTTCTTAGAAGAACCCTTTATTACCTTATTTCCTCCAAACCCTGAACTACATGTATCTTACTTTCACAAGGGTAGCTAGTTTCATATGCCAAGCAACAACTTAACCAAGCACTTTCAAGTCTATAAGCATGAAAGATCAGCTAGTTAGTGTTGGTTGATTCAGCTCAAAATTTGGTGGGTTTTCAAAAAAGTCTTCTCTTTTCTTTTCTCTCTTTTCCTTGTGAGGGTAAGTATTAAGTAATATATGCTATTAACAAACACCTATCTTCCCAATCCTCGAAGTAACCACAAACCAAAGAAAACACAAAAGAAAAAGAATAAAAAAACAGCATCACCAAGATCATAACTATTTCTCTTTTTCTGTCACCAATTTTCTAGCTTGAGCTTTATTTGTGTGTATTCAAGGAAACAATATTCTAGGGTTGTGAGGATATCAAATATCAGTATCATCAATGGATCCTATAACAGCACAAGGTCGTCCTCTTCCACCTCCTTTCTTGAGTAGAGATCTTCACCTACACTCTCACCATCAATTCCAACACCATAATAACCACCAAAACAGCGAAGATGAGCAAAGTGGTAACGGAAACTTGAGCCGGAGGCAGAAGAGAGATCGAGATGAAAACGCCGGTGCCACCACTCCAACAAACGCTACCACCGCCACTACGGCGGAAGGAAAGGAGCCAGGATCAGGCACAAGTGGAGGAGAAGGTAGTGAGATGGGTAGAAGACCAAGAGGAAGACCAGCAGGGTCAAAGAACAAGCCAAAGCCACCAATCATCATCACTAGGGACAGTGCTAATGCCCTAAGATCTCATGTCATGGAAATCGCCAACGGATGTGACATAATGGAGAGTGTGACCACCTTCGCACGGAGGAGGCAGCGCGGTGTCTGCATCCTCAGCGGGAGTGGCACAGTCACTAATGTCACCCTCAGGCAACCGGCTTCGCCTGGTGCGGTTGTGACCTTACATGGAAGGTTTGAGATCCTATCCTTGTCCGGATCTTTCTTGCCACCCCCGGCGCCTCCTGCAGCGTCGGGGCTGGCAATATATCTAGCTGGGGGACAAGGACAGGTGGTTGGTGGGAGTGTGGTGGGTCCACTTCTGGCTTCAGGACCTGTGGTTATCATGGCTGCTTCCTTTGGTAATGCTGCTTATGAGAGGCTGCCGTTGGAAGAGGAGGAAACTCCAGTGGCGGTGCCAGGGAGCGGAGGGTTGGGTTCACCGGGAATCGTGGGTCAACAGCAACAACAACAGCAGCAACAACTTGTGCAAGATCCTAACACTTCTCTATTCCATGGAGTGCCTCAAAATCTTCTCAATTCATGCCAATTACCAGCTGAGGGTTATTGGGGTGGTTGTGCTCGCCCTCCATTTTAGTAACAAATAATGATGTTCTATGGTTTTCGTTTATCTTGTTTCCTCTTTTCATTCTCTTTATTTTGGTTTTGTTCTTCGTTTTTTTTTACTACTTTCTCTTTATCACTTGTTCATTCTCCTTCTTCCATATTATAACCTAGTTTACGCCTAATTAAAAACCTTTGGTGGTGTTATCGAATATTGATTATCAGTGCTGGAATTGAAGAAGGATGTATAAATTCATGAATTTTTTGGTGGAGGTTTGAATTTGATGATTTCATCACATGATTGCGGTTATTCTAGTTCATCTAAAGTGTTCACAGTTTGCTTCAAGATGAAGCAGCAGCTACCATGTGCTCTCTCTCTCTCTTTCTCCCTCTCTATCCCTTCATTGTCTTGCTGCAATTATAGTACCTTGTCTGATAATTTATCATTCAATATATCTATGCACTTTCTTTTATCAATGTTTTCAGTTTTTACTTTTTCTCTTCCCTTTGAGGTTATTTATTTGAGTCCAAAACTAGATAGTCTAATACATGATCTACAATTCCTATTTTTCTCTATTTCAAGAAAAGTTTAGGACATAATAATTATATCCTCCTTTGTAGTTAGAACAACACTAACTCACCTTTTGAACCCATATTCTTAAAATTAGCACTATCATTACTATTATGTGATTATGTCAGTTACTTTGTCTGCCTTTATTTAAGTCCTAAAGTATTACAGTATACAATGTTACTACCCAATTTATTTCAAGTAATGTTATTGTCACATATATATATCATTGCGTAGTCTTCACTATTTACTAATGAATGAAATATTTATTAATATTTATAGATTTTCAATGTAAAATTTTATATATTATCATTATTATATTATTAACTAAATATGAATGAAGCATTAATAATGCAAATAAATCTTATATTGTCAATATAAATATTTATTTCTCTTATAAATTCACATTAGTTATGTCATTTGTAAACCTTAATGATTGAGATTGATGTAAAAACATGTTATGTGCACCTAACATTTTATTTTCCCTTTATTTCTGTAGTTAATTAAAGTTTAGATTTCTTTTAAGTTGATAACTCTTAGAAAGTCAGAGATGGTGGAAAGAGTAAAATTGATCCATTTTGAAGAGAATGGGAGTGATGGGCTTCACTCTCTTTGTCTGTCTGTGAGTGAGTAGGGTTTAATATGGAGGCAGAGATTAGCATTGGGTGTTGGGTCACACGTGCGCTGCTCTGTGAAATAAAAAAGCTCTTTTTCGAGGCAACAACCAGAACAAACAGACCTCAAGAGCAAAGAGTTAAAAGCCTCTCTCAAGAATAAAATTGGATGTAAAAAAATCAAAGTTGAGGTAAGTTACATTAACAACTAATATATAAAATTGATAGAAATTGGTGGAGGGGACTTAATTTAACAGGTTAAGGAATTTACTCCAGTTTCAAAGTGACTTAAATATGAAATATTTTTTAACTTAAAATCAACTCAATTAAAGTTTACCACTTTCAATCCGATTAACAAATTCAAATTTATGTTATTCATTTGTTTGAATAATGATAATTGATACATAGATATGTATAGAGAGTCATAAGCAAAATTGTATTAAAGAAATACAAAGGGTGCCTACCCAATACAAAAGAGTCAATGACGAATATTGTTACAAGACATATTAATACAATACCAAGGATCAACACATTAATTTTCAAAAACTAAGGAAGTTGGTGCCACATAAGAGAGGAACCAAGACCAAGTCCTAATTTGTATCATATTCATAACTTGGGTGTAACTCACCTCCTTATTCCCAAAGATAACATCATTCCTCATATTCCATATTGACCACAGAACTGCAAACCATAACATCCTCCATAGGGACTTCCCTTTTGGATTCTTGTAAGAAGGCTCATGTATCTTCAATAAATCAAGAGTCGAAGAGGGAATAATGATCGAAGTTCTTAACCAAGAGTAAAAACCTTTCCAAACAGAGAAAGCAAACGTACAAGATAAGAAAATATGATCTATCGACTCCGGATAATCCAAACGTATGGCACAATTCAATTCTTCAATCCTATGAATAACATTTCTCTTCATAAGTTCATCTTTTGTTGTCAATCTACCTCTCAGTAACTTCCACACAAACCAACAAATCTTTGAAGGAATACAATTTATCCAACAGTATTTAAGAACAATATCTCTCTCTGTTTTAGTTGGATTCAGAAGAGCCAAATAGGCTGAATTAACCACATAGTTCCCAGAGGAATCTAAGCTCCACTTCCAAGTATCAGTGTTGTCCCTTTTGTAAGAGTGATGTTGTATTAACTCATACAAAGATCTGATCATTATCTCCTCTCTATGAAGAAGAACTCTCCTCCATTGAACTTTCCATTTCCACACATCACCATACCAGTCTCCCGCAGAAGCCCGTTTGTTTAGAGCAAGAAGGAACAACCTGGGAAACAAATCTTTCAATTTTTCTTGACCAAACCAAATGTCATGCCAGAAAAGAGTTTGGGTGCCATCTCCTATGTCTTTCCAAGTGTTCCTCTCAAACCAGTCGGTATCCAAGAGAGTTGTCAACTGTTCTCAAGTCCCTCCACCAACGAGATGTTGAGACTAGATCTTCTATGATCAAGCCAGAACCATACTTAGAGTTAACCACCTGCACCCATAGTGAATCTGGCTCATGAATTCTTCTCCACTTCCATTTCCCCAACAACGATTCATTAAAAGACTGAAGGTTCTTCACACCCAAACCACCAGAACATTTTGGTTTTCAAACTTCAGACCAGGAGACCCAGGCAATTCCTTTGCTACCTCTACTATTTCCCCAGAGGAAGGTCCTTTGGATATTAGCAATTTTCGAAAGAACCTTCTTTGGAGCTTTATAGAGCGATAATAAATAGGTAGGAATATTGGATAGAATAGAATTCAGAAGAACTAATCTCCCTCCAAAAGATAAATGCTTACATTTCCAAGAAACAAGTCTTTTAGCTACAGTATCAATCACAAACAGCCACGTTGCATACCTCGACGGATTCGCACCAACTGGAACACCCAAGTAACTGAAAGGAGTAGATCCTATTTTACAAGACAAGAAGTTTGCCGCACTATTCAATAAACTACCAGACACTTTGATCCCTATCAAAGAGCTTTTGTGGTAGTTAACCTTTAAACCAGAAGCCATCTAAAAACATATGAGAATGATTTTCATACATAACAGATTTGCTTCCTTAGGCGTGCAAACCAAAATTGTATCATCAGCAAACTGAAGATCAGATACCTCAATGCCAAGTCTGCCAATCTTGTAACCTTCATAAAGACCCACCCTTCGTGCATTGTGCACCAACCCTGCAAACCTTTCTGCAATCAGGAGGAAAAGAAAAGGGGCCATAGGGTCCCCTTGGTGAATACCTTTAGACACAGTGAACTGAGTTGAAGGGCTCCCATTAATCAAGACAGACATAGAGGTTGATGACAAATATACATGAATCCATTTTCTCCATCTTACCGAGAACCCAAACCAAGAGAGCATGTAGTGAAGGAATTCCCAACTAACAGAATCATAGGCCTTCTCAAAATCCACTTTAAAAAGTAAACACCCTTCTCTGTCCTTCTTCGCCGAATGAATAACTTCATTAACCACCACGACAACATCAAGAATGTTTCTACCTTTGATAAAAGCAGACTGGGATGAAGAAATAAGTGATCTCATCACCACTTTAAGTCTTCCAGCTAACAGCTTAGCAAAAATCTTATACAAAGATCCAACCAAGGAAATTGGTCTGAAGTCTTGAATTCTATTTGGATTCTTCACCTTTGGAATCAAAGCTATAAAGGAAGTATTAAGACCCTTCGGAAACTTACAGTTATCCTGAAATTCTCAGACAAAAAACACAATTTCATTTTTAAGTAGATCCCAAAACTCCTGAAAAAACTTGAAATTGAAACCATCTCGACCCGGGCTCTTATCAATTGCACAACTCCATACTACATTCTTGATTTCCTCCTCTATAAAAATAGCATCCAACCCAGCTATTTGAAATTCCGATAAAGATGGAAACTCCACACCATCCAAAGTCGGGTTACACAGCGGCATCCGATAAAAAGTCTTTTAAAAATATGTTGTGATAGCATTCTGAATCTCCCCTTGATCCTCAAACAAAATTCCGTCAATCCAAACCCCCAATAATTGATTTCTTCTTCTCCTGTTATTGATACAAGCATGAAAGTAACTTGTATTAGCATCACCTTGCTTCAACCAACGACTCCTAGTGATGTGAACCCAAATGAGCCAAAGTGGGGAAAATAATTCCCAACCCTTCTAGTAGGGCACGACCATGTTCTAAGCATGGCTAGGACACATTTGTGTCCTAAGATGGTTCATCCAACATTTAATTTTTCTTGTGCTATTTGAAGTTTAGAATAAATGAAGTTTGAAGAGCATTAAATGAAGTCAAGTCCACTAAAGACAACTTGGGCATTTCGTGCAAACCATTCAAGCCAAGTCAAAGATGGTTAATTCTATGGAATAATTCATGCAACTTGGCTGAACCAAGATTAAAAATTCTTATCAAGAACCACGTTCTTGTGGCGAATATCACCCGGCTTATCAACACCATTGTTGTGGCGCCATTCACCCTTCATTCCTTACCATCTTCTTTTATCCTAAAGTATTTCCTTTCGGCCTAAATTACATCTTCAAAAACAACCACTAAAACCGTGGGTTCATTACACCAAACAAGATAGATTATTTCAAAAAGGATCTCCTGAAGAGGTTCTCATCACCTAGCTTTTTGGACCAACAAATTTTCTCTTAGATTAGAAGCCTCCAACCATTCTGCGGAAAAAGACTTTTGCAACATAATTTGCTCTCCATCTAAAGTTGTACCCTCCCTTGCAATGTCAATGATTTGAATTCTATTCACCAACTCACCCATTTTCATATCCAATGTGCCAAATGTCTCCTTATTCCACCTTTTAATAATCTCTTTCATGAACTGCAATTTTTCTTTAAGAATGAATGCATGTCAACCTGTAACTTCCTTTTCCAGCCAATTTTTCTTAACCAACTCTACGAAGTCCTGGTGTTGAAGCCAACAATTATTAAATTTGAAGGGAGAATAACCTCTCTTAATTATTCTGTATCTGAGAACAACCGGACAATGATCTGAGAAGTCCCTATTAAGAGCCCACTGAGAGACATTTGGCCAGATTGAGAGCCACTCAGATGACAAAAGGAACCTATCAAGTCTACTCATTACTCCCTCCCCTGCTGCACAAACACCATGAGAAGCAAGAAAACCATCTCCTCGAGTTGATCTTGTTCTTGTAAATTTTGTTGAATCTCAAATGTTAATAATACCACCAGATCTACCACAAGATGGATTAAAGTCCCAACCACAATCATTATTCCCTAAACTCCAGAACATAAAATATTATCACACACCTCCAACTTTGATTCTTGAATACCCAAAAAAATCAACATCCTTCTGCTAGACTAACTTCCTTAAACTCCTCCTTTTCAAGGAGCTCCCTAAACCTCTCACATTAATAGACAAACAATTCATGGGAAACCTTTCTTATCCCTTAGATTAGCATCGGTACTATCAATCTTATCTCTCACTTCCAATTCTGCAATTCGATCAATCATGACTGAATCATCTCCTTCAAAGGTGACACCAATTGTTTTCCCCAAATCCCATAACTTTCCTGCAATGTGCTCCCCTTTTTTGAAATGAATTTGGTTTGCACTTTGACCATTTGAATCAGAGATTGAGTTACTAATTGAAGAATCTATTCTTAATATATATAATATATTATATTCATATATCAATATAAAAGTATATATAATTATAAAATATTTTTAATATATATTGTTTATATATATAATATATATATAGTTAGGTATCTAATAAGTCAAATTTTATTTGTCTCAAATTCAGTTCAATTATTTAGTAAAAGTTTAACTCGTGTGGTTTATAAATTAAATATATTAAGTTATATAATGAATTGTATTTTGAATGAATATTGAAAAGATATAGTGTTATTATCAAAATATAAGTACATTGATTGATTTGAAAGAAAAATTATTAATTAATTGAGTGAAGACTGAAGAAGAATATGAATGATCCTATTTTTAATAAATTGGCTATTTTTTAAAAATGCATTAATTGTTGACAAATTTCATGATATCAGTAATATATGCTAGTGTGAAATTTATATATTGTTGATGTAAAAATTTATACAAAAATATTATATCATTTACCATTCATTTGGATTTTTTTTTCTGAAAAGTCAAGAATAATTAAATATCAACAATAGATAATGTAATAATAACGTATAAAAGTCATTAACTGTAAGTACATACATCTTTTTCTCATGCTATATTCTTTAATTCGTGTAAAGTTATCCAAAGGGTCTTATAAATTGTTTTGAGGCAACAATATATATAGGGGATATGGGTGATCCACTTGAGAATGATGCGCTATTGTGAGAAATGATAATAATTAATATGAAAAATTAGATCTTATTTGAACGGTCAACATTAAGAGATATATTCATATGACTTTTTTAAGTGATCATGTGACCAATAACTCATTTTTATTCTAACCATTCATGATAGATTATAAGACCCAAATTTATTATTTTTACATAATAATTGTTTTAATTTGAGTCACTCTCAATATATGTTCTAGAAAATTTGTTAATGAAAATAAGATAAAACGTGATGTATTGAAACATATCCAAAAATTGAAAATTATGGTTTTATATGCAATGTTTCATTTTTTATTCCTAACCAGTATGCTTTAAGACGCGAAACATATTATGTGGAAGAAGGGGGAAGAGAGATAAATCAACTCAGAGTTTTGTCTTGATTATGGAATAGATGCTCTTGAAAGTTGAAACCCTAGCCCTTAGCTTATTTACACTGTTATTCCACCAATGATGCCAACATGTGTTTTGTTTATTGATTTATATCCATCTTTTCCTTGGATTCTATTCATAGTTTTGTCCTTTTCCTCTACTTGAGTTTGCTTATACATCAGCACTTCCCAAAGTTCATTCTCAATAACGAACACTGCAAGAAAAAGTTTATATAGATAGCACTGCCTGTGTTAAGGGTGCAATTTTGGACACTGTCACATTCACTGTTCAATAGTTTCACATAACAAATCTTAGCCATTAAATCATACCTGACCCAACTTATTTGCCAACTTAAAGTTATACTAGGTGAGTGTATGCGTGATGCAAATAATTTTATTTGTCAAAATATTATGTAAAAATATATTTTTACATAATATTTTATAAACTATTATTGACAACTATTTTAGGGGTTGCTTATTGGGGCTATGGTAAAAAGTGGTGGTCTTTGCTAAGCAAATAAATTGTTGTCTATTCAACATCAAATGCAACAGTTTTTGTTCACTGTTGTCTTATATCAAAAAAACTATTGCCTGAACAAAAGACAACACCTTAGACTACCACAATTAAAAAATTATTATTATAATAAAGATAACAGTTTTTTAATATTATACCACAGTTTTTAACCGTTGCCATAGATAAAAATACTGCAGTGATATAAATTTTAGAAGGATAACTAAATGTCATTTTAGAATATAAACATGCAACCAATATTAATTTAAAAATTACATTTACAGTACAAACATTAAAAATCATATGCTTTAGTTGTTTATCAAAATTAAAAAATAAAAGTATACTAATATATCTGAAGTTTAATTATATTTGTCACCCTTTTGTCTAAAAGATGACACCCACCTTCCTTACAATGGTAGTGGACATAATATATGTATATGAATTATGAGTGATTAATGTAAGTAAAAGAATAAATAAATAATTTATATATTTTTACTAAATCTCATACCTCTGAGTTAATTTACTCTTATTTTGTCTTTATGATGTTGGTATTGGTTGAATCCTTGAGATCTTTAGGCTAATTTGTTCACATGTGGGTCGTGTTTGTTATATTGGCTGGTGGTTTTAGGCCCAGTGTTGTTCTCTTGTTATTATTTACTATAATCCATAAAATCTATTCTGGAATATTATAAAAAACTTTTTAAGGTGATAAGTAATTTTAACTTTGACCATATCATATATTTATTATTTTCACATTTGACCCTCACTATATATGTTTTTCTAACTGTCCCTAGGACAATTGTTAAACAACCTAAATTGTATCAATCTTAAAAAACTTGAATGCTAACTCTTTTTTATAAAAAATACATCATAGCCCCTCTCAAAAGGTAGGGAGAGCATTCACTTTGATTCTAGATATAGTTTTAAACTTATAATTAATGATAAAGTTGCTTTAATTTTTGTAACAAATACATTGCTTTTGAAGATTAACTTTACATTATTAGCTTTCTTAAACACTCTTTAGGTAAGGGTAGTTCTATACTTAATATGGAATTAGTTTCTTACAAGACACACTCGTTATACTAAAAAATATCATTTTTTATGTATATATATTTATGACTCGTCATAAAATAGTGTTTATGTGGTACATAAAAATAGCTTTCAGGCCAATACTCTTTCTCTCCTGGAAGCGAAGGCAGGAGCAAAGCCTATTAATTCACTTGTTTGCTAACCACTTGTCGGCTACTCGCACTCTGTAACCATGCCAAATGTTTTGTCTGCTTTTTTATTTGTCAAAATATTATATATAAATTATTATTTTTAGAGAGATAACATATTACCATTTTAAAATATATGCACGCATGATGAAATCAATATTAATTTAAAAATTATATTCACACTACAAAGTTTTTGTAATACTTTTTCAATATGCATAAAGATTCTTTACAATTGTAACTTTCTCTTTCCAACCTTGTATCATTCTTGTATATATATATTTTTGTGCATGGGTCACCTTTAACAATATTAATTTTTGCTAATAAAAAAATATTCTTTACAATTTTAGTTGCTTTAAACTTGGGTTACCCATCACCAAGTGATGGACATGATTTTTTAGGATATGGGATTGAGGAATCTTTAACATATGGGGAATCCTATTATTATTGAGATATAAGAACACTAAAAAACTATCAATAAGTATGTTTATCAAAATGATTTTGATTTAAAATTAAAAATATAAAGAATATCTTATGTTTTACTAAAATATTGTTATGGAAGATCAAATATACTACCATCACATTTTATACTTCTAAAAAATGATTTACCTTCACAACTACGAATGACAAAATATTTAGACGGTTGTGTTCCTGCAATGATTATCCACAATAATAATTTATAGATAAAAACATATATTAGGGTATATGCACTTGGATATGCATATATTCATAAAAAAAATTAATTAAATATTTTTTATATATTATAATTTTTTATTAATTTTAGATCATGTGCAGCTTATTTTATTATTGTGTCATAATAGATTTTAGTGATTGAACTTTAGTGACAAATTTGTCATACAATGTTATTATTAATGACATTGATTATTAAAATATATAAATATATTTAATTAAATTTGAAAACATGTCCATGCTCACAAATATTTACTACCTTGTATGGGGACCATAAACAAATGCACTATGAGTGCAAGTAAAAACTACTCTCCCAACCCGCCACATTGACATCCATGTAACTAAGACACATATTTTGTTTTGTATGGTGTAAATAAAAATATTTATTGTTTTGTTTTATTAATTTTTCAATATTAATGTTAGTATATTATATGTATATTTAATTTCACGAGTATATAATTTAATAATTAATTATCAGTTGAATCATTATACTACTATATTAATATCTTAATCGATTTGATAACTAATACGATATTAGTAATATTGTTCATAAGTGAGACATTGAATCTTTAACCAAAATCATAAGACAATGATTTTATGAGTCTTTTTCACTTATAAATTCTTTCACTCACATCATCCTATACAAGTTGGACTTCACACTTGAATATACAAATAATATATCAATCACATGTAGATATCACACACTTACTAGTTACACTCTCTTAGATCCACTATATTCCAGTCGAGCGAGCGACTCAAATACCACTTATTATGACCTAGGATCAAGGAGTCCCATATTACTAAACTATTAAAATTGTGAAGATAGCTATCTATAAATGAGACACTTAAACAATACTTCTTTAACTAAAATCTTAACCCAATAATCAACTTATAAATTATTTCATGTATTCTGTCTTATATGATGAGATTGAAAATTGGTGATATAATTATTAAATAACTTTTAGTTGTAGTCGTATCAAGATTGATTATTTTCACACTTCTAAAATGACACTTGTCCTCATGGATTTTTCTAGCCATTGCCATTAAGGTTATATAATTAAGCAACCAAAGTTGTAAAGTCAATCCGAAAAAATTAAATGTTTACTCTTGATATAATAAATACATTATTTTTTAAGATTAACTTTTCACTTTTAGGTTTTCTAAACATAGAGAACCACCTAAAATTGCGTTATTATAAGAAATTACAATAATTAATATGAATCATTTTATCATATTTGAACAATCAAGATTAAAGAATAGACGTATATGAGTATTATGTAATTAATAACTAATTTTTAATCTTAATTATCCATAATTGATTGTAAAACCTAGATTTATGGTTTTCATAATGTTTATATGACTGATATATATATATATATTCACTTTTGTCCTTCTTATAAGATAATTTTAATAATTTCACATGAATTAAGGAATGTAGAAACATCATTAAATATGTTAATAATTGTATGTAGTTTCCCAAAGTTATCATTCATGAAACTAAATTAAATTATATTGTCAGACAAACCGTATTAGTAAACAAATGTGTTTTAGTTTAGTATTATATATATATATATATATATATAAAATACAGGGGTTTGATAAATGTTGTCATTAGCCCAATGTTTAAGCAAACTTAAATGTAATGTCCATTATAAAATACTTACAATATTTGTCTCTTAGTATAAAATATATCAATTCCCAAGATTGACTTCTTTACATTTTTGGATTTCATAAACATTAAGGATAATGGTTAGCTAGCAAAATCCCATCACTTAAATAAAATGCCCATTTGTAAATTAATTTCGCAAAACTCAATATCGTGTATGTATATTGTGGTTGAAAAATGTACTACATCTGTAAATTAATTTCACCGAAGTCAATATCATTTTTTATTTATATTGTTGAATATGGTTCTTCCGATAAAATGAAACCAAAGCATCTTGAACTCTTCTCCTCTTTAATTAACATTGCTTAGAGTCCCTTCATTCAGAATCTGGAAGTGCCCTTATCTACTCATTTTAACGAATATTCTCTAATGCTTTATGAGCTAATTAATCCAAATTAATTAATTATAACTTTTATGACTTCTTAGTTAAGAGCATCAAAATAGTGGACATGTAGCTTAATTCTTTCACGCCCCTTTAACTTTTTTTTTAATTTGATACTTAATAATAGCTTTTATACATGATTTTACATGTGTGCTATAAACATTGGTGGACCATATGACTTATGTGCTTTAGATGATTATATATTTTTGCTTAATGATGTTGAGCATCACTTAGAACTTGAAAATATATTGTAATAATATAAAATTATAAGATAACAAGATTCCACTTTGATGAATGTCTTTTGTCCATGGCTTAATTATTACTTGGCAACTCATTATTTTGATGATAAACTAAACCCTTGGCTACTTTTTTGTACAAATCAAAAGGCCACATGCCACATTCTCCAACTCTATTAATAATATTATCTTTCCTAAATTCTTGGCTACCTTTGTATACTTGTGTTTTAGTTCCTATATGTGGATGATAAATTGAGTGGATAAGAAAAATAAAGCTTATGAAATTCAAGGAATAGGGGGCAAATCCTGGAAGAGCAGGAAAAAATAGTTAATTCAATAGTTTGGAATGGTTTTGAAAAAATAAATAAATTTGCAGATCAATCTTTTGTACCAACTAAAAATTTTGTTTTCATTAGGTATTAATTTATTTTGCTTAATAAATCAAATATTCGCAAAACTTTGTTAATAGTATTTGAAATCTTGAAACAAATTAACTTCAGAGTTTATGTTCTTAAACTCAAAGAACTTATATTTTATGTGTACATCTTTCACTCAGAAACGGATCCTCTCATTTTTTAGAACAACTTGACCAATTGTTATTTTTTTTCTTAAATTTGACCAAGTGTTGCTGATTAGAGTAAGTATTAGCCTTTACAGGCTTGAGAACCCGCTAGGACCAATGCGGGATGCTTTGGTTTATTATTCTTGACAGTGAAACTTTTTGAGAGAAAAAATGTACATTAATATAGTGTAAAAGTTTGATATATTGTTAATGTATTATTCATATTTAATTATTATTGGCTCTTCAAAAAAGTAAGTCAAATAAATGATAGATAATATGGTAACAGTCTATAAATCTTTATGCTTACAATCGTTAGATGTGAAAACTTAATTCATAAGTATAATTGAACACATTTTGATTCTAAAAGCTAAGTAAATGTTATTCATATTATGTGCCTTGGTTATTTATTGCACTAATCCTATAATATGAGTTTCTATGTCATTTCAGGACTTAAAGAGCAAAAATAAACATAATTGGTACCAAACAGCTAAAAAACCCAGATAAACTGATTCGTGCCAACTATAAGAATTGCGCTCAATGCATTCACGCTAAGTGTAGAAGGGTAGTTCACATGTATTGTTTTCGGTTAGAATTAGAATGTTTTTTTATTTCTTTTAGCTTATAGGCTAGTTTAGTCCGAAAACAAGATGTAAACACAAGAGAGAAAATTAAAAGGAGTTGACATATGCTTATGGATAAGGTACCCCTTATCCATTGGGCTGTATTTTCTTTCTTTTATCTATGATATTTTTGTGAAAATGTTTAACTAGACTTCTTCTTTATTGAGATTAATGCAATATTCATTTGATGTATAATAATTGGATTCAATTTTATGCTTAATTGTTATGTATTGATTTTATGAGTTGCCTAATTTTTCTTAATGCTTTTCTGGAAATTGACAATCTCCTTTTTGTATGATTTTTTGATAAATGAACTTATGAAGGAATTATGGTTCTAAAAGCTTAAAAATAGAGGCTAATCTTATTGATATAATTCTAGACGTAGATTTGTATTAATATGTCACTTGTGTGTTTCTGTTAGTATGATTACTACACATTGCTCATATGAATATTAGATAATTCTCAAACTTGTTAACAGAGACACTTAAACATGGATATTAAATCAGTCCATCAAAACCAATACACATCAAGCCAAAGATAAGCATTATAAGCAGAGGAGAAAATCAGACCAAGATGATGAACGCCATGGCACATCCAACAAAGGCCATAATGCACCAGAAACGGATCAAGGGCTCACAAGGCACAATACATCTGCACTTGAAGAAGAGGGCATACTGGAAAAACATTGTGTTTACACCAGCAACAAAGTCATAAACAAAGAAGACCTTGGCACACCAACAGGCCAACACCCTGCACCAGATTACACCAATAGGCAACACAAAAATACAAAACACATCTATGCTACATCTGACCCAATGCCTCTAATGGTTAAGACCAAGTTATTGCCTCATTCGAAATCAATGCACTGCTTAACAGATCAATAGTGCAAATCTAACTCAATTACTTGATAAGCAAGTTACATATCTCTAGTCTTTAGAATAAGTTTGTTATGTTAGTTATTCAGTTAAAGCTTTATGCAATTATGTTAGTTATTCAATTAAGCTTCATTCCAAGCTTTACTGATTTTTATAAATAGATTCTCCTTTTCCCTTTGTAAAATCAATCAATGTAATTCATATTATCATCAAATATAGAAGAGGTATTATTCAAAAGGAGTGATATACTCATCTTGTTCTTTGAGCTTAACATTGCTCAATCTTTTATTCTTTTTCTGTTAATAGAGGTGGGCTAATAGTTCATATATCTTCATCTTGTTAGTGTAGTGACTAGACATAGAGTTATATTAATAAGTTACTAATATGGCTAAAATATTGGTGATTAGTACATTTGAGGTGTTACATTTAACTCAATTTCATAAGAATATATTACTAGACATAAATGTATATTTTGTAGGTCATAAATATTCATCTTGTGTGTATAGTTGTTGGACATATAACTTTACTTCATTAGCTACTAATTTGACTAAAAAATTAGCTTTTAGTACTATTGAGGTTCCTTGTTGTATGAGAATCATTGCTAAATGAATTTGTGTTGTTGAATCTAGTGCATATGGATAGTGAGTAGTAAAGTTTGATCTCAACATCTTAATTCCAATATTTTTATCTAATAGCTAATTCGTATTTAGTTAATTAACAAACCAAACAAACCCTTTGAAAACCAACTTAAAATAACAATTTTTAGTTCAAAGGCTAGTATCAAGCAAGTCCTTATGGATTCAACAATTTTTATACTTATTTGTAACAACTCAATTTGATAATTTTATAGACTAATTTTTCAGTTAACAACAATGTATAGATATTACACTCAATTTTTATTAGGGTAACGAATGAGAAAGTATAGGTTTCCGGATTTGAATACAAGTGTTCACACATTGGTTTGTTATTGTTTGGTTGATTTGGCTCCTATGGAACGAGGTGAACTTCTCATGAGAACTTAATTTCACACAACTTGTGGAGTTAATTCATCTGAGATCATTGGTAGTACTTGATGGGAAACTCAACACAATAACAATGAAAAATCTAACAGAGTATATACAGCGGATAATAATTTTCCCAACTTGCTAGAATCTATGAGGAGCAATAACAAATAATGCAGTAATTAAGAACACACAAGAGACTTTTAACGTGAAAAACCTTCCTGAAGTGAGAAGTAAAAACCACGGACACAAGTCAGTCAATCAAGTTCCACTATGATTAAAATAGGAATACAAGAATGTCTCCAAAATATAACACAAAACATGCTCAACAATATGGCATACAACATAGCAACAAGCTTGAAAATGAGAACACAATTGTAGAAAAAACCAAAAAATCAACCATTGTTATGGCTCATTTTCTACCACCTCGGACGACGCCTCACCGATCCAACCGTTAAGAATGAAGTACCAGAAGTTGTGAACCTGCTATCCAAATGGCAGTTCGATTCAGCAACTGGTATGAGCAACTGGTATGAGTTCCTGTGGGTTGAGTTCTTTCAATTTCTCTCTCACTTTTCTAATGCCTCTTTTTTACGTCAACTGATTGCACCCACTTACCACATCTGATCTATATCCATTAGATTAAGTGGGATAAGTGGACTTTGCCTAATTGGGTCTTTCTCCATATAGGAAGGAAGCCCAAACCCAATAATACTTGCTCTTTCTGCCATTAATGTAAATAACTTATGACTTGTATTACAGTCTATAGGTAGTTGGCCTTTCTCAATTATGATGTAATCCATTTTTTATATATGGGCCAGTATTCCTTCTACTACATTTAATATGTTAATTTTGCTTAGAGAAAAGAAATGAGAATTCTAATAAATTTGTTTATAAATATATAAAAGAAGGAAATTGGTCATGAGCATTTTTAATTTTAATAATAAATGTGTTGGTTAAGTTTTGTCATTTTAAGTGTTTTGATCATAAATCCGCCCATAAATAATGTCTAGTTTGAAAAATGGCTCGTGGTAGACCAAACCAAGCCTAAAAGTGTAACCGACACTTTAATGTTTGGACCAACTTTTATTTTTCATGAACCAAAGTCATTTTAACTTAGTCTATTATTATTTGGCAGGTAAATAAAGACTATTGTAGCCGTTAGAGGAGGATTGCTCGGGGGAATCAAAATATGACCGTGGAGGGGCTTAATGGAGCATTTATGGTGCTTAAACACCTTGTCTGGACCATTGGAGCTTAATTCACCTGGGCACATTTCATTTAGGGGAATCCTAAGTCATTTTCAGAGCTGTTGGAACAAAGATGCTCGTGGAGAATTAACATGTGCTCATTGGAGACCTTAATTGAGCATTGATGGTGCTTTATGGGTGTGTTCTAGTCGTTGGCAGACTAGTAACTTCACACCAACGACATCCTAAGCTATTTAGTGCATCATCACTCATCATTCTGCCGAGGGAAATTCTTTTGTATGTGACATGCTTTGTGATAATAGTGACATTCCATATTCTTGTATTTGGACTTGGACTTACATCTACTCTTTTTTCTATCACCTTTTGAATCCATTTTATGACTTTTCCCCTTATTTTTAGTGACAAACACCTCATAATAAGATGAATTACCATGTGCCTTCCTTCTCATCTCTTCATTAAGAATACTTTATTTTATACTTTGCAAAGAGGCAATACCATCAACGGCTGAGTTTGTAATAGAAACCCGAAATGTTTCACAAGAATCTGGCAGAGTATTCAGTAACCATAGTCCTAACACTCCATCATCAAACTTGATACCCATTCCTAATAAGGACCCCTTGAAAATCATTCAAGTGATCTGAAATAGAAGCTCTCTCCTTATAACTCAAATTCATCAAGGAACTCAACAAGTATAATTTATTATTCCCTGATTTATAAGCATACAAGGATTCATTTTTCTTCCATAAAGATTTTGCATTTTGCTCATTAGCAATGAGATTGTAGACATTGTCTTCTACATATTGTCGAATAAAACCACAAACTTGTTGATGTTGAAAACTCCAATCCTCATTAGACTTTGACTCTGACTTCTCAGTAGCAAACAAAGTTATTGCAAATTTTTCACAAATAATAAATCTTTCCTTTTTCCTTTCCACAAGTGATGGTTAATATCATTCAAATATATCATTCTATGTGTATTTACCTCCATCATTCAAGCAAGTCAAATAACCTCAAACCAAAGAGCTCTGGTGCCACTTTGATGGGAAATTCAAAAACTCTAACAAAGTGTATGCAACAGATAATAATTTCCGCAACTTGCTAGAATTTATGAGGAGTAATAACAAATAATGCAACAACTAAGAACACAAAATGGACTTTTAACATGGAAAACCTTGCTGACGTGAGAAGTAAAAACCACGGGAACAAGCGAATCAATCAAGCTCCACTATGATCAAAATAGGAATACAAGAGTGTCTCTAAAATATAGCACAAAACATGCTCAATAATACGGCATACAACAGAGCAACAAGCTTGAAAATGAGAACACAAAGTTGCAGAAAAAACCAGAAAAAATAGCCACTGTTATGGCTCTTTTCTACCACCTCGAACGACGTCTCACTGATCCAACCGTTAAGAATAAAGTACCAGAAGCAGTGAACTTGTTGTCCAAATTTCAGCCCAATCCAACGGTGAACGAAGGCACATCGCAAATTTCTTACAACTGCTATATGTTCCTGCGGGTTGAGTTCTTTTGATTTCTCTCTCACTTTTCTAATTCCTCTTTTTTGCCTCAACTGATTGCACCCACTTACCACATCTGACCTATATCCATTAAATTAAGTGGATAAATGGACTTTGTCTAATTGGGTCTTTCTCCATATAAGAAGGGAGCCCAAAACCAATAGTACATGTTCTTTCAGCCATTAGTGTAAAGAACTTATGACTTGTATTACTGTCTATAGATAGTTGGTCTTATGATGTAATCTATTTTTTATATATGGGCTAGTTTTCCTTCTACTGCATTTAATATGTTAATTTTTCTTAGAGAAAAAAAATGAGAATTCTACTAAATTTGTTTATAAAATATATAAAAGAAGGAAATTGGTCTTGAAAAATTAATTCAAATTTCTCGTTTGAATCCTCATTTTGTTATTTTGAAAAATATGAAATTTTTTATTATTATGATTTAATATGATTTTGACCGGTATTTTATAGTTTTAATTACATGTCTAATATAATTATTATATTGTATCAATATGATAATCAATTCACAATTGAATTGACCAATACATTATTTATAATTATGATTTTTTAGCTTGATAAATTTGATTAACGAGTTGAACTTATGCTAAAAATTAAGTACATTAAATAAACGAGCTGAATATGAGCCAAATAGAGTTGAACTCATTAAATTCACGAATTATATTTATTATTTTTTTCACTAACATTTTATAAATACTAAATTATTTAACCTATTACTACCAACAAAATCTGTCGTCCTTCAAACTAATTGGATATTTAAAGTTAGTATTGGAAGAAAAAAAACGTGTATGAAAATGTGTTCAACACGTCAATAACTGTACCTACATTTTCTGGTAGTATCATTTAAGACTAAATTTTAATTAAAATTAAATTTTTAATATGTTGTCAACTTTTTATTACCTATCTCTATATAAATAGAGGTCTTTGGTGTTGGTGCTTATACCTCAATACATACGAGCAGACCTACTTGCTATTGCCATGCAAGCACCACTCACAGAAACAAAATGATAATGCTACATAACACATTATCGCATAACAAGTGCAAAAAATTTCAACATCTGATTTTTCACATACTCATACTCAAATTATGTTTTCTCAACAAATGTCTATAACATGTGATGAGATATTGAGATGTAAGTATGTGACTTGTAATATATATATTACCAGTATTCTCTACAACTTTTAATAACTTAATAAGTTCTGATGATAACCATAACAACTGAAAAATAAAATGAAACTGACCAATATCGAACTACAGTTACACCTTTAAGAACATGGAAATCTCTAGCTCTACAAAATCAAAGTCCCCATGAGACAACACTTTTTGGACATTTAACAAAAATAAATATTTTCATTACTTACACAAATCAAATTATACAATATTGGGCAGCTCCAAATAATTTCAACCGGTCAGAGATTGATTACACCATGTTTAATTGAACTAAACATATATCCTCACCATTTCTCACAACCCAAAAAAACCTCATTTTTCTTCATCTCTTTACCCCTCCTATATACATATATAACATTCTAGATCAGTGATAACCACAAACTCCTTGCTTTGCTTACACAAAAAATAGCAAGGCATACAACAACTCACCATATGGCATTCTGAAGTAGCAGTAGCGAAAGATCAGTGTCATCTATGTGGAACAAGAATGAATATGAATAGTCCCAGGTAAGATGCAGAATCAATAGTCTATATGTAATTGTCGCAGTTCAGAATTAAGTGGTGGGATAGAACTTATAGTCTCACGAGCTAGATTCCTTATGTCCTCCCGTGTACAATCCCAGGAAATCCGAACAAGCTCCCGAAGAGCACCTCCGCTGATCATGTCTTTTGCATTCAATTCTGTAATATTTAAATTTTCTGTATGAGTTTTCACAAAAATGTACTTTTAAATAACTCAAAAATACGACATGGGAAGTCCCATTACCATGCTGTGCCAAGTGGCAGAGTGCAAGCTCCATGTGATGCTTTATTGCTGCAGCTTCATTATTAGCATTTTGTACTATCCATGGAAGTGCGCCATCTTCTATCTGTCACTTTTTTTACCTGTGAATGCAAAATATAACTCAGGCCACAAGCAAAAACCTCCATAACATTAATTTGTCTTTGGTGTTAGAAATATGGTGAAGCTAGAATGGGGATGTGGCAACAAAAAGCTTAGACACGTAAAATTCACCTTAAAGTTAGACAATTGCACCTATACTTTCATTGCATCAGCCAAATAACAACCTAGTCCATTTTCTATCTAATTTAACACATAGTCAGTATGACATTCTCATCATTGACCATCAAACACTGACAAGGATGAAAGCAAACCTTGACTAGAAGCTAGAGACTCGCATTTAGCAAAGTTGCCAATTCCTCGAGCAACTTGTGAAAGAACATCCGGATGTCCACATCTTACAATTGCCAGTAAAGCCTTAATAGCTCCTTGAGATCTCAGCTTCATCAATACTTTATCTGGTTGAACAATGCAAAGACAATATTGACTAGTTCATATCTAGTAATGTAAATATAAAGAATAATCATGACATCTTTAATGGAAATACCACAAATGAAAGCAGTCTTTTAATACACCTTGGTGAGATACTAGCTATCTATTTGATTTTAGAGGAAAAAATGTATGCACTGACAGTGTAAAACTTGTTAAATTTATATATTAATTATCATTGACTCTTCAAAAAAAGCAATATAAATGAATGATGAATGATGTATTGTCTGTATATAAATCTTTACACTGACAGTGTATAGATATTACATTCTGGTTTTTATGGGTACTCATTTCATTTTATGTTCATATGAATAAGGGTTCTCGGTCTTAGATCCTTTTCCTCTCTCTACAGTACACACCTTAATGTCACACTTTCACCAGAATGAAGAACAATGACAAAAAACTAGAACCAAGGTTTTACTATTTCATGGACACTTGGTGAGTTCCTAATACATTTCATAAAGACTACCAAATAACCACTACCAAACGTTTCAACTTTATTTTATATAATTTGAAATACTACACAAATTCTTCACACATGGTGCTCATCAACTGATCAGACTAAGAAAAATTCAACCACACACAGCAACACCAGCGATACTCAAATGGTAGTGAATGCTGGGCAGTAAAGTGCTAAATGCTAACGAAAGTGAAAAACGAGTTTTAGCAAAGATGAGAACGTTGAGGCCAACAGAGGCAAGGTGAGAAAAGTGACTTAAAAGAAAGAAAGACTGATTGAAAAGGGTAAAGGAAAAACAAAGAAAACCCATTACAAATACCTTGATCTAAATGGATAAATTGAAATTTTGCTCTTTGATAGAGCCTGTATTGTTTTAATTTTTAAAGCATATAGCTGAATTCACCTAGTAGGATAAGGTTTGGTTGTTGATGTATACATGCAAAATAAATCTCTCCAGACAAACAGACTACAAAATGCAGCATCTACAGAAGGTTAATTCTGATTACATGAATGTGAAATATAAAGAATATTACCAAGGTCACTAAAACATTAACAGATAGGAATGTAAATGATTCAGCATTAGGAGCCAAAGATGTCATCATGTCTGTCTTAATAATTAGTTCATTACCAACTTTCTCTCAAGTATTCATTCTAGTGTTCTTATTGGTATCTTATATATATATGTATATATATATATATATATATATATATATTACACTCAACTAAGCCATCAAATTCACTTTTATCCAGTGGCCTGGAATTTAAATATTCTATCTCCCCTGTTTTCTCTCCTTTCAACCCAATTATCAATTTCATATTATTTTACATCTCCCGCTATTACCATTTTCTTATCATTTCTCTCTCTCCATTATTTTACTATTGCTCCTCCCTCCTCATTCACTGTATTAACCATTCTTACTCCACTGCTGCATCATAAGAATTATAACACCTATGACCTATCCTTCTCCCCTCAAAAACTATTACTACCACTGCCTTCTTCATAGTTTGTCTAATTTTATTTTTCATTCAATTAAAAAGGACAAATTTTGATAACTCATTCCCTGAACCACCATTTTACAGTTCCTCACTGGACCACCAAAACAATCTCGAGGGCTCGAAGCCGCCGTTCAAACCAGACCACCACGTCAACAACAAAACAGCCAACCTTGCATCCACACCGGGACAGCAACCACCATCATCACCATCACTTTGGCGCATCCAAATCGAGCTTTTTTGCGAGCCACAACCCAGACCCTAGTTCTATCATCACATGTCTCCGTCACCAGAAATCTTGTCGCCGTAAGAGTATGGTGTAAAATCATCATTTTCTTCCTTCAATTCACTACTTGTACAAGAATTACCACTTTGTGTTGGCAGTCCACACAAATTTTTATTCTTAGATCAAGTGTAATGTAAGGGAGGAAATCCCTATAATAAAATAAAATGGATTGCAGTGATTGAACAAAGAAACCTCATAACAGGAACTAAAGAAAATGAAAAGAACGAAGTCAGAGAATCCGTGTGAAATAGAGGCAGTGCTGCAGTGGAAGAGACATGCATGTGGAGGATAAGAAAACAAGGCATGTGACTTTTTAATTAAATGTTAATGTAAACCATTAATTTTAATCTATATATATAAATATATATTGGATATTTAGCATCATGAATGACTAAAAATCAAGTAAATATACCATTTCCACGTAGGTTAGCAATGGCCCCAGCAACCATTCGAAGAGTTTGTGGTTCTACAGCATCAGATGCAGTCATTGATAATAAAGTAATTCCTCCTTCGGCCATTATAAGTTCTTGATTGGCTTCTGAAATGGAATATATCAGAACTAACACAGTAGATAAATCGTGAATGCACAGAACTGATAATAATTACTTAAATTAGCAACAGTAACAAATTATGAAGCACAATCTTGTTAACATTTTGACAAAATCTGCTAATCAACGTTCACCATTCATGGCAAGATTGGCAATTGCCCCTGCGGCAATTCTGCGAACAGTTTCATCCTCATTTCTACTAAGAAGCACCAACAAGGAAGTAAGACCACCAGCTTCAACAATACTTTTTTGATTTTCCTCTGCATATTATATTGAGACAAATTACTATACAAAATATTTATATAATACCAAGAAGACTGTATCTGAAAATATTTGGAAGTCCATGGTATGAATTTTTTTGGAGATCATACCAACACAAGTCATTAAATTTAAGCATTTTGTGTCAATTATACAACATGGCAATAAAATTAGAGAGATGTAAATTGCAAGATTCAAATATGATGGATAAAATGGTGAAGTGTATCAGGTACCATATGTTATAGAAAGGTATTATTCAAGCTTAAGGGGAAATTTTAACGCACAACTATGAAATCCGCAATATTATATGGACTGAATGTTGGGCGGTAAAATGTCATAAAAGATAATGAACTCACCTAGCAGAGATGAGAATGTTACATTAGATGAGTGGACACACTAAACAAGATAGGATTAGGAATGAATGCATTAGGGAGAAAGTTAGGGTAACTCTGATTGTAGAAAAGATCCTAGAAACGCACATTAGGTGGTTTGGCATGTGTAGAGGAGACTCTTAGAAGCCCCAACAAGGAGAGTAAATCAAATAGAGGTTAGTTCAATTTCTAGAGACAGAGGGAGGCCAAGAAAAATCATAGGCGAAACAATCAGGAAAGATTTAGAGATCAATGTTTTGTTGATGGACATGATTTATGACAGAGCATTATGGTTTCGTTTGATCTATATAGCCGACCCACCTAGTGGGACTAAGGCTTGACTCTTGTTGTTTAGTATGAATATAGCGAAGATCCACGAAAAATGAGGAAATATTCTGGTAGAATGAGACCAAGTAAAACAATAAGAATGAACACCCTTCCCCAACATTCATCCCCAAGAGAGACCATTTGTTTAAGGAATGGGGATCTTAACTCACCTCCTCATGCCCAAAACTAGAATTAAAAATGGATTGGGCCTAACTCAACCCTAAAATAGCTCAAGGGGAGGATTGTCTAAGTCATTACATGGGATACTTTGCCTATATACTCAGCCAGTGTGGGGTACAAAAAGGGAACATCTATCTTAATGAGAAGCAGATCCATATAAGACTAATGTATGACATTCACATGAATGCCAGATATGGAACATGTCAAGAACCATTTAATCCTAGATGGATATGTCTGTAGGTCCATTTGGTTTTTATTTATATCTCTAACAAAACAGGGTGACAATGCCACTAAGGAGTGGTAAATTGAACATTGTAAATTGTTGGTACGGACTGGACAAAACATAGGATAAACATCTTAAAGATTTGAATATTCTGATCAAAACAATCTCACCAAAAAAATTACCATACTGATTTTTGCATGAATTTCCCTTTCCCAATGTTTGTATATGTTGGATTTAGTTTAGTATTTTGAATTGTAGCAATTTAAACTCAGATCCATCCATGCATCTTGGAAATATTATTAATGTACTTAGGAAGAAGCAATATCATTAAACTTCTTATGAATGTAAATTGTATTCATTACTTGATAAAAAGTGCATTTTAATATTATTTCTTCTTCAAGTTTCCTTTTCTGATTGGCCTCATCCTCCAACATGCTGCAAAACTTTATAATCTCCGCATCTCCTCCTGCCTGGCACACAAAAAAGTTCACCAGTATACAGAAATCAATGCTTGTAAAATAAAGCAAGAGAAGTTTATCATCTAACTAAAATTTACCTCTGCCCTTGTGTATGCTGACTTTTTAGATTTTCTACCTCTTCTTCAGCTGCCTTTCTCCTTTTGCTTTCATTTTCAAACAGCCTTTTGACTTCAGCAACTTCATCTCCAGAAGATAGTGTATGTCCCTGTGCCAATAAAAATAAATAAAGAAAATACCAAGAAATTAAAATTTTCAAATTGGATATCACTAGCTATGCTATTTCAACAAATCAATTGTCAGGCTATAACATGAACATCTGGAGCAGTGAACAATAAAGTGTTAGTTAGAATATTGTGTTTCGCACAGGTCATGAAGACCAAAGCAAACACAAATGAAGTCATCCTGGAAATTGTTAAGGTTTCATCTCAAAACTAATTGGTAATTAAAGAAGTAATCCAACAGGTATTTAAACCATTCTTGAGATAATTAGGTAGGCAATGTAGGACTTATTTTCCAACATGTCTCCTCCACAGAAGCCTATAGAACTAGGCGATTGATTACCTCTGATGACATGTTAAGGTTCTATCTCAAGACCAATTGGCAATGAGAGAAGTAGTTCAATACATATTTAAACATTCCTGAAACAGTGATGTATGCGATGTGGGACTCACTTCCTAACACAAAATCCTAAAATAGGAGATGGTGTGTGATAAGGCTCAACCCAAGCCAGCAATTGTTAATGTGCACAAAAGAGGGAAAAGAAGAGTTTGGTTAGAATAACTAACTTTACTATTGTACCCTTAGGTAGTTAGGAGGTTATGCGTCTATAAATAGAAAGTGGTCGGGGGTAGTTACTTAGTTTTTTGGAGTTGAATACTAACTGATTGTGGAATCAGTAATCTTGTGGATCGTGGGATCCATTGTGACTCTACTACTTCATTCTCTTGTTTTATATTCAATAAAATCTTGTTTAGAACCCTAGCAGAATCAATTTGACTCTAGTTTAGGAGCAATTCCTTTCAATTTCATTCTTCTTCATTTGTTTAGGATACCAGTGTTTATCATTGGTATCAGAGCACCATTCTGGTGCCTGTTGGGAGATCCACCATAGCTGCAGAAGTGGGTTTTATCGCATGGTCTCAACACGAGGTATAGCTAGGGAAAACGATAGTTGGCTATAAGAAAGGGACGAAATGTGCAGAGAAAGGGAGGAAATACGCATGAGATTAGAGTTGAATGAAGCCTGCACCCAGAAGACTGAAGAATTGTTGGTTGTCATAGCCACCAAATTAGTTGTAAATCAGGAGGAGAATTCTTTACGAGAAGGCAGTGAAAATGAAGAGGAGGTGGATAGTCATAAGAGGGATCAGATTCCTGATAGGTGGAGAAAGTTAGAGGTTCCTATATTCGCAGGGGAGGATGCATATGGCTGGGTACAAAAGTTGGAAAGATATTTCTCTGTGAGAGCCATTTCTAAGGCTGAGAAGATGAGAGCCATCTTGGTTGCTCTAGAAGGTAGAGCTCTCAGCTGGTACCAATGGTAGGAGGGATGCAACCCATCACCTACGTGGGAGAGCTTCAAACTGGCAGTAGTAAGGAGGTTTCAACCTTCCATGGCCCAAAATCCCTTCGAATTATTACTGTCTTTAAAACAGGAAGGGGCCATAGAAGCATGTGTTGAGGAGTTTGAGAAGTATGCTGGTGCATTGCGGGGAATCAGCCAGGAGTTTGTTAGAGGGGTATTCTTGAATGGGCATAAGGAAGAATTGAGAGTGGAGGTGAGATTGTATGAATTAAAGACTCTAACAGAAGTGATTCAGAAAGCCATTCTCATTGAACAAAAGAATCTGGTGGTGAGTAGGAAGACTCAGGTAGGGTATGCAAGATCCTCTGGGTCAATCAGGAGTAACTCTTATAACAGGGCGGTTACCTTGGAGCCTTCAGCAATAGGAGAGAAGGATCATCCATAGGAAGTGTAGTTGCACCTTCCAGAACTACACAAGAGGCTAGTAGCTCTAAGGCTGCAGGGGAGTATAGAAGGTTGACTAGTGCTGAAATAAAGAAGAAAAGGGAAAGGGGATTATGTTTCAGGTGTGATGAATCATTCTCTAGGGAGCATAGGTGTAAAAATAAGCAATTGAGCATGCTCCTCATGGCAGAGGAAGAGGAAGTTGAAGGGGAAGAGGAAGTAGGAGCTGAGGTTGAAACCTTCAACTCATTGCAACTCTCTTTGTATTCCATGAAGGGTTTAACATCCACCAAGTCTTGGAAGATAGGGAGAATTCTGGTAGGACAACCAGTGGTCATAATGATTAATTGTGGTGCCTCACACAATTTCATCTCACAAGCCTTGGTACAATAGTTGCAGCTACCAGTGGAGGACACCAAGGCCTACATTGTGGAGGTGGGTGATGGACACCATATTGCTTGCAAGGGGAGATGTTCACAACTCAAACTTTGTATGCAACAATTGGAGGTAATTCAGGACTTTTATCTGTTTGCTTTGGGAGGGGTGGATGTTGTTTTAGGGTTGGAATGGCTTGCCAGCCTAGGTGAAGTTAGTGCTGATTTTGGTAAAATGAGGTTAACTATGAGGAAGGGTGACTCAGTGACTACCCTGGTGGGGGACCCTGCCTTAACTAGAGCAGAATTGCCCTTAGGATCCTTCATGCAGGTTTTGCTAAAAGAAGGAAAGGGGTTACTCCTCCAATGTGACCCTTCTTCAGAGATGAGATAAGAAGTAAGAGTTCCACCTGAGTTAGAAGGTGTTTTGCAGCAGCATCAAAAGGTATTCCAGGACCTTCAAGGATTACCACCATCCAGGAGCCATGATCATGCTATACACCTCAAGGAAGGATCTGAGATCCCTAATCTCAGACCTTACAGATGTCCTTATTATCATAAGACTGAGATAGAGATTGGTGGCTGAAATGTTGGGAGCAGGGGTGATAAGGCCAGCATAAGCCCCTATTCTAGTCCCATCATCTTGGTAAGAAAGAAGGATGGAGGGTGGAGATTTTGTGTAGATTATAGAGCCCTTAATAAGATTACTATTCCTAACAAGTTCCCTATTCCTTTGATTGAAGAGTTGTTGGATGAATTGGGGGGGTGTCAAGGTGTTCTCTAAGCTGGATTTGAAATCAGGATACCATCAGATAAGGATGAGGCCAAAGGATGTGGGCAAGATTGGTTTTAGAACTGATGAAGGCCATTACGAATTCCTAGTGATGCCCTTTGGATTGTCTAATGCTCCCTCTAATTTCCAATCCCTTACGAATGTGGTCTTAAAACCTTTCTTGAGGAAGTTTACCTTAGTGTTTTTTGATGATATCTTAGTATATAGTCCTGATTTGGAGTCTCACAACCATCATTTAGGGACAGTTTTGGCCTCGCTGAAGGATCATTCACTAAGAGCTAATTTGAAGAAGTGTAATTTTGGACAGGCCAGCCTTGAGTATTTAGGGCACATCATTTCAGAAGGGGGTGTGTCAGTTGATAGTTCTAAGGTGGATGCTATGAAGACTTGGCCATTACCTACTAACATTAAGAGTTTGAGGGGGTTTTTAGGGCTTACAGGGTACTACAGGAGGTTTGTACAGCACTATGGGAGGGTAGCCAAACCCCTCACTGAGTTACTCAAGAAGGATGCCTTCAATTGGACTGCAGAGGCTACTATTGCTTTTGATACATTGAAGGCTGTTATGGATGATCTACCCATGTTGGCTATCCTTGATTTCACTAAGCAATTTGTGGTGGCGACTAATGCTTCTAGTAAAGGGTTAGGGGCTGTACTGATGCAGGAAGGCAAGCCCTTAGCTTTTTGGAGAAAGGGGTTATCTTGCAAGGCTCAACAGAAATCAGTGTATGAGAGAGAATTGATGGCTTTAGTTCAAGCCATTCAGAAATGGAGACATTACCTTATGGGTAGGCATTTTATTATCAAAACTGATCAGAGGAGCCTAAAGTTCTTGACTAATCAGAAGCTATTCACTAATGAACAATTCAAATGGACTGTGAAGTTGGTAGGAATGGATTTTGAAATCTAGTACAAACCAGGTAAGGAGAACCCTGTGGCAGATGCCTTATCTAGGAAACTCATGTACTCTGCTATCTCTATGGTGCCTAATGAAGAGATAGAGATTTGGATTCAGGAACTACACTCACATCCTAAATGGAGAAGGATCATGCAAGGCTTGGTTGTCTCTCCTACTTCCCATCCAGGCTTTAAACTAAAGAAAGGAGTTGTACTACAAGGACAGGTTAGTCTTATCCCAGAATTCTAATAGGATTCCTATTATCATATATGAGTGTCATGAGACTCCTACAGGGGGACATTCTGGTTACTTTACCTATAAGAAGTTTTCCAATTTCTTATTTTGGGAAGGTATGAAATCAGATATCAAGGCATTTGTGGAAGGTTGTGATACATGCCAGAGGAATAAGTATTCTACCTTGACCCCTACTGGATTGCTGCAACCTCTACCTATTCCCCAACAAGTGTGGATGGATATCTCTATGGATTTCATAGGAGAGTTACCTAGAGTAAAGGGAAGGGATACTATATTGGTGGTGGTGGACAGCCTCACCAAGTATGCCCATTTCTTTGCCTTAGGGCATCCTTATTCAGCAAAGGATGTGGCTGCTATTTTCTTAAGGGAGGTGGTCAAGTTGCATGGTTTTTTAACTACTATTGTCTCAGACAGAGATCCTTTATTTCTAAGCCAATTCTGGAAGGAGTTGTTTAAGATAGCTGGAACTCAATTAAGGCTAAGTACTTCCTATCATCCTCAATCAGATGACCAGACTGATGTCACTAATAGGTGTTTGGAAACCTATCTTAGATGTTTTGTATGTCCTAAGCCTAAACAGTGGTTGGATTGGCTGCACTAGGCAGAATTCTGGTTCAATTCCAACTACAACAACTCAAGTGGCATGACTCCTTTTAAAGAACTGTATGGCAGAGATCCACCTATGTTACTAAAGGCTGGGGTTATACCATCTAAGGTAGAAGAAGTAAACAAGATGTGTGACCAAAGGGATGAAACCTTAATGGAGCTAAAGGATAATTTGGTCAAGGCACAAAACAGAATGAAACAAGTTGCTGACAAACACAGAAGGGTGGTGGAATTTGAATTAGGTGATTGAGTGTTTCTTAAGTTGCAGCCTTACAAGCTTAAATCCTTGGCTGCCAGGCCTTGTGCTAAATTGGCTCCTAGGTATTATGGTCCTTATCAGGTTATGAAAAAGGTAGGCCCGGTGGCCTATGAGTTAAAGTTGCCAGATCATTCCAGAGTTCATCTAGTTTTTCATGTCTCCTTGTTGAAGAAGGCCCTCAAGCCTCATCAACAACCTCAACCTCTTCCTCCTATGTTGAATGAAGAGCTAGAGCTAGAAGTATTACCAGAAGCGATTGTAGGAAGCAGAGAAGATAATTAGGGCAATATATAAGTGTTGGTCAAGTGGCAGAAACTTCCTGACCATGAATGCACATGGGAGTCAGCAGCCAACTTGCAGGACCAATTTCCTAGTTTTCAACTTGAAGACAAGTTCAAATTTGAAGGAGGGGGTATTGATAAGGCTCAACCCAAGCCAACAATTATTAATGTGTACAAAAGAGGGAAAACAAGAGTTTGGTTAGAATAACTAACTTTACTATTGTACCCTTAGGTAGTTAGGAGCTTATGATTCTATAAATAGAAAGTGGTTGGGAGTAGTTACTTAGTTTTTTGGAGTTGAATACTAACTGATTGTGAAATCAGTAATCTTGTGGATCATGGGATCCATTGTCACTCTACTACTTCATTCTCATCTTCTATATTCAATAAAATCTTGTTTAGAACCCTAGCAGAATCAAGTTGATTCTGGTTTAGGGGCAATTCATTTCAATTTCATTCTTCTTCATTTGTTTAGGATCCAATGTTTATCAGTGTGAAATAAATAAGCAAGGCAAAACAATTCAATTCTGTTAATACCTCCTTTAATCTACAGCACTACTATATTAGCATACTCCAAACACATTCTAAATTAATTGAATTGGATGTTAGAAAAGTGAAAAATGCATTAACTCCATAGTCTATGAACAACCTGTTAACATTCTCGCTTATGGGGAGTAGGCTATGTGGACCAAACAACGCCATATAACTTTAACATATTATGTCCATAAAAAATCATTGATACATAAATCTTTCTTAATGGTTTTACTATAGTTTTTCTTAGTTTCCCTTAGTCTCTAGTAATTGGAGTACCTTGAATCTTATATAATTTCCTTATTAGGGCTTCTACAATTTTCCTGCACACGTGCCCAAACTATCCAAGACGTGATTATATTATCTTTTCTACAAAATGTGCTACACACTCAATCTCATATAACATTGTAGGTTTTACAAGTTGTGGGGTAAGATTTTCCTTAAAGCTTGATGCTTAAATGACATCTATCTATCATATATAACACTCAAAGCACCACTCCATTTCATCCACCCAGCCTAAATCCTATGGTTAGTTTACATCTTCTATTTTTCGATCGTTTTATATGATTGATCCAAGAAAATTAAACCATGTGACTTGCGATATGACATAATCTCCAATTTTCACCTATCAAATAGGATTTATGCTCCTCTTGCAACACATACAATCCAAACACTTTGTTTTACTTTGACTTTAACAAAAGCCATGTGCTTTCAAAGCTCATCACCACATTTCTATCTTCCCATCTATTTTCTCTTTCGAGTCTCCAACAACCTGGACAATATCAACAACAAACAACATGTATTATGGCCTTGTCCCAACTCTTGAATAAGCTCAACAAGCAATCTAAGACCAATATAAAACAAATAGGAGCTCAAATTTGACATGTTATGTTCCAGAGATAATTTTTCCTCTTCACTTGCTAAGAGCTCATATTGGTGTGAACCAACATGCTAACCTTTGATTCTTTGACTTGGCTATTGCCTTCATGAATCACGTGTCCCATATCTCAATTGATGAAATACAACCGTGCATTTTGACTGACGTACTCATTTCTACCCAAAGCATAAATGAGAAACAATATGTGCAGACTTTATGTTTGGGATATACTATCCATTATGGACAATATCCCACAGATTAGTATGTGCAAACTTTATGAAGAGTCTCATTTTGTCTTTCCAAGAATAGTAATCTTCACCATGAAAGGATGAAGGTATTTTCTTTAATGTTCCTTCTAAGATATATGTTAGACCCATTCGAGACTGGGAAGCCTCGAACTACCAGGGAGTTCCATTGTTACTGCGGCATATGAAGAGCAGAGAGTCACAAGTGAAACACCATGTCTTGAACCAAAACCTTAAGGCAATAGTTCTATGAGTCGTTTCCACTTATAAACTCTTTCACTCCTTCTCATATCCAATATGGGACTTCACACATGAATAAACCAAACAGTTCCCTCTCAAGTGCAGGTACCAGACACTTACTAGTCTACTCTCTTTAAGTCCACCATGTCTCAATCAAACCATCGGCTCTAATACCACTTGTTGGACCCGACCGTGACTGGGGAGCCTCCAACTACTAGAGAGTTCTATCATTACCAGGGCATGAGAAGAGTAGAGCACACAAGTTAGAAACCATGATAAAACTTAGTATAAACCAAAAGAAAGAGGCCAAAAAATTCAATGCAAGAATGACCCTAAACCATAATCAATGTGATTCTTGGCAAGGTTATAAGCACTCTAATTTATTGAAAAGAATAATACAGAAATGAAGAACTCTCACTAGGTCCAAGACCTCCCCTCTGGTTCCACAACCAGAGTAAAAAATTCTCAATTCACTAACTACCTTCCCTCCAAGTTAGTTCTCTATTAATAGGCTAACTAACAATTAACTGTTAAGGGTATTTTAGGAAATCTTTAACCAAACTTTCCTATTTCCCCTTCTATATATATTTTAAATATTAGGCTTTGGCCTAATCCTATCAATATCCTCCCCTAAAAGAATTAACTTGTCCTTAAGTGGAAATTCTGGGAACTTGCCCTGTATAGCGGCTGTCGATTTTCCTTCTTTTAGAAACACTTGCATGAAGGCACCATAAGCAAGTTCAGTCCGAGTCAAAGCAGGGTCCCTAACGATGGTGATTATAGAGCCCCCTTTTTTAGAGTTAATTTCATCCTTCCAAAGTCAACCTTTAATTCTCCTTGGCTGGCTAACCCTTCTAATCCCAAAACTAGGTCCACTCCCTTCAACTCGAACAAGTAGAAGTCTTGAATCACTTTTAGCTATTGCATATAAAGCTGAAGTTGTGAACATTTTCCTTTACATTGGATCACGTGTCCATCTCCCACCTCTACTATATAGGCTTGGGTCTCTGTCACCTTCAACCATAACCTGTCTACCAATTCGGGTGAGATGAAATTGCGGGAAGCACCACAATCTATCATTATCGCTACCAGACTCTCTCTTAGAATCCCTCCTACCTTCCACGACTTATCAGATGTGAGTCCTATCATGAAATACATGAATAGTTGTGAAGACTTGAACCTTTCTAATTCCTCCCCCATATCTATTTCATTATCATTGTCTTCCTCCTCATCCTCCAAAATGATCATTCGAAACTTTTGGTTTTTACAGTGATGATCCTTAATGTAAGGTTCATCACACCAGAAACATAAACTTTGTCTCACCTCTCCTGTATTTCAGCGCTTGTTATTTTCTTGAACTCCCCTCTTTTTGGCCCTACATATTATGTTGCATGGTTTGGCCCTAAACCCCCCACGGCGTTGCTACCCCCAAGGCTGACATTCTTCTTCTCCCATGATGCCTTTGATTCAACAGTCACGGTTTTAGTGTAGGGGTTGCTACGTTGACTCCCTGCACTTATATTGGAGTAACTATACCCTCCTTTCTTGTTCAACAACACATTATTTTGATCAATAAGAAGCACCTTTTGTATGATCTCCGCCAAAGAATGTAGTTCATACAATTTTACTTTCGCTTGCATCTCTTCTTTCAACCCATTCAAGAATATACCTCTAGCAAACTCCTGATTGATGGTTCTCAAAGCCCCTACATATTTCTCAAAATCCTCCACACAGTCCTCTACCGAGCCAGTTTGTTTAAGGGATAACAATTGCTTGAACGGTGAGTCCAACCGAAAGCGTCATTACCGGCGAATATCGATATCTCCAATTTCCGCCATTTCTCCCTCCGATTGACTCCTCTCTGCCTCGAATGCCACTGGTTGCCTCGCCTTCGCATAAGGAACTCTCGCAGTTGCGATTCTGGAAGATCTTGGCTACCAAATCTGCGATTTGCTCTTTGTGCTTCTTGGCCTGGGCTTCGGCGAATTCCAACCTGGTTCACATCTCCTATCTTTCTTGTTCCCAATCTTCAACGGATCTCGACATGCTTCTCGTCTTCATCAATAGCAGTGGAATTGAAAGTCTCAGGGCACCAAAATCGGTGCTCTGATACTAGTGATAAAATCTGGTATAAACCGAAAGAAAGAAGCCAAAGAATTCAGTGCATGAATGGCCCTAAACCATAATCAATGTGATTCTTGGAAAGGTTATAAGCACTCTGATTTATTGAAAAGAATAGTACAAAAATGAAGAACTCTCACTAGGTCCAAGACCTCCCCTCTTGTTCCACAACTAGACTCAAAAATTCTCAATTAATAGGCTAACTAACAATTAACTGCTAAGGGCATTTTAGGAAGTCTTTAACCAGACTTTCCCATTTCCCCTTCTATATACATTTTAAATATTAGGCTATGGTTTTGGCCTAATCCTATCACACCACATCTTGAACCAAAATCTTAAGGCAATAGTTCTATGGGCCTTTTCCAGTTATGAACTCTTTCACTCCTTCCCTCATATCCAATGTGCGACTTCACGTTTGAATAAACTCAACAATATATGATATGAAAGATTGGTCTCCTCATGTTGAACGAGACTATGACCGAGGAGCCTCCAATCACCAGGGAGTTCCATTCTTACCAGGGTATGGGAATAGTGCAGAGCCACAAGTGAGACACCACGTCTTGAACCAAAACCTTAAGGCATTAGTTCCATGAGCTTTTTCTAGTTAAAAACCCAACAATCTCCCCCTCAAGTGTGGGTACCACACACTTTCTGGTTCTCTCCCCCTTAAGTCCTCCATGTCTCAGCCGAACCATCGGCTCAGATACCATGTTAATGTTCCATTCCAAAACCAATTGGCAATGAGAGAAGTAGCCCAACATGTATTTAAACCATTCCTGAGACAATGAGGTAGGCAATGTGGGACTTACTTTCCAAAATGCCCCTTCCACATAAGCCTGTCAGACCAGGCGAAGGGTTACCTTGACCCATAACTCAATGGCATTTTTTAGCCCATGACAACCGGAAAGAAGTTGGGCTCTGCCTCTAATACCATGTTAAGGTTTGATCTCAAAACCAATTGGTAATGAGAGGAGTAACCCAACATGTATTTAAACCATTCCCGAGATAATTAGGTAGACAATATGAGACTTACTTTCCAACAGGTCTCCTCATACTATGTTCTTAAGATTGTTTTTCCTCTTCAATTGCTAGGTGTTCAAACCAATGGTTGTTTTTTGGTGCAAAGTGAAAGAGATAAAAGTACAAGAAAGGGGTTGTGTTTAATAGATTTTAGGTTCGAGATAAAATCATACATACTCTTCTGTTTAATAGTTAACCGTCAGGATAGTTGGTCTTTGACAAAAGTATGAGAGCTTTATGACCAAGTGGTTGAAAGTCTAACCCCTATTCTTTAGAGTTGAGTTTAATTTCATAAATTAAAATTGGGAATGTGCATTATCCATGCTTCATGCCCAAAGGACTCTTGCATGAGGAGGATCTTAGAGATGATAAATTATTTATGGGCTGTCACCTAAAAATTTAAGCCTTCAGAAGAGTTGGTCTTTGACCCAAATTAAGAAAGTAGTTACTTACCTTCAAAATAAAACTTTTCAAAACAACCCATGTACACAATAAAACGATTTAGGAAGACACTGATGTATGCTTGGAAACAGTCACAGTGTCACACATGTAATATCTCAATATCCACCATTATTCAGAAACAGAGAAATAATCGACTTTCAAAAGTTCCATAATAGTTAATATTGTTTGAAATGGAATACCTCTCCACGATCTTCCACAAAACCATTGCAATCATGTCTTTCTTGACTTAAAACCAAATTTTGCTCCAGCTGCGTCACAGATTCCATGTACTCCATTTGGCATTTCAATCTCTCCTTCTATAGGAAAGAAATCAGTATGAGACATTATCTAAAGATGAAAGTGGTTTTTAAAAAAGTATGCGTTGTAATAGTTACCACTAGCATACTCTACAGTTCTAAAATATAAAGTAAAGGTAGGTGTGCACCATGTCTAATCTTTGCTCCATAAGTACAATGTACTTGGAGGTATTCATGAACAGAACAAAAAATGCAATATTATTTTTTTTAATTTGGCGCTAGGCATAACCATGCCCATGTTGAAAACTAGTGACATAGACGATGTGTTTCCGACCTCTTATTGATAGGGGTCGGGTGTATAGTAGACCCCCTATTAGGCAAGTGTATGTTAGAAGGAATAAAAGACCTAACTAACTATAGCTATAAATAGTAGTTAGGATGCTTAATAACTCACTTTTGGAGATTCTGGAAATTGGAACTGGTTTAGGAAATCAGTTACGGGCAATTATTTCCTCTCATATACTTTTCTCTCTTGTATACACATTTTCCTTGAAATAATACTCATTCTCCGATCAAGGTCACATTGATCTTGTATCGATTCTTCTTCAATTCTATCTCTAACCTTTGATTCTGATCCAGTGTTTATCACTGGTATCAGAGCACTGATTCTGGTGCCCGGTAAAACCACGAGAAACCGCTGCGGATGAAGACGAGGAACATGGCGAGAAGTAACGAAGATTGGGAGCAGGAGAAGGAGGAAATGCGAGCCATAATCGATTTAAATGAGGTGAGAATGAAGAAGACGGAGGATCTTCTTGCGGCGAAATTAGGTATTCACACTGACGATGCCGGCGGCGATGAAGGTAGCGAAGTCGGAGGAGGCAATAGAGCAGAATCAGCGCGAAGAACCAACGAGCACTGGTGATGCCTGGAAATTCCAGTGTTTGTCGGGGAAGACGCGTTTGGTCGGACGCGCAAATTGGAAAGGTACTTTACTCAAAAACGTGTGACTGAAAGTGAAAAAATGCAAGCCATTGTTTTAGCTTTGGAAGGGAAGGCCATGAGTTGGTTCCAATGGTGGGAGAAATGTAATCCCAATCCGTCTTGGGAGGGGTTCAAGATAGCAGTGATTAGGTGATTTCAGTCGTCAATGATTCAAAATCCGTTTGAGTTATTGCTATCGGTAAAGCAGACCAGAATGGTAGAAGATTATGTGGAAGAGTTTGAGAAGTATGTAGGAGCTCTTCGGGGATTGATCATGAATTCACCAAGGGTATCTTTTTGAGTTGGTTAAGGGAAGAGGTGCAAGCGGAAGTAAGGTTGTTTGAACTTCATACTCTTACTGTCGTAATTCAGAAGGCGATTATGATTGAGCAGAAGAATTTAATCGTAAACAAGAAAGGAACCAATTTTTACTCTCGACCATCCAGTTTCCAAAAGAACAACTCTTTTAGCAAGGTAGTAACCGTAGACACAAGGGGCTCAATTGGAAGGAATTCTGACATCAGTGTATCCAGTGGTGACAAAAGCAGTGTAGGGTCAGCGAGTGTAATGGATGCAAGTCGGGCCCGAGGAGGGGGATTCAAACAACTCTCGGGGGCAAAGATACGGGAGAAAAGAAAAAAGGGATTATGTTTCCGGTGTGATGAACCTTATCGCCGGGACCATCGATGTAAGAATAAGCAATTAAAAATGCTTATTTTAGAAGAAGATGAAGACAGTGAGGGGGAAGGGCAGGATGAACCAAGAATGGAGGAATTTTCTGCATTGCAACTCTCCCTGTGTTCAATGGAAGGATTGACCTCGGCCAAATCGTGGAAGGTAGCAGGAAAAGTGGAAGGAGAGGAGGTGGTGATTCTAATTGATTGCGGAGCCTCTCACAGTTTCCTCTCAAAGGAGTTGGTTCGGAAATTGCACTTGGCAATAGAGGACACTCCCACTTATGTAGTGGAAGTGGGTGATGGACATAAAATTCGGGGTATATAATATTATAGTGTTTCAAAACTAAGATTTTATTTTAAAAACAAAGTATTTGAGCCATCATAGTGCTATTTTTTAATAGAGAATACAACAAACCTCTAACGTATCTGTAAAGCTCCTCTCAACCTCAGCAATACGACATTGTGCCTCCAAAGTTATTCTTTCCAATTCATCCTCAAATGCTTTCTGCTGCCTTTCATTTTCTGCGATAAGCTTATCTAGTTGTACCTCAAGCTTCCGAGACAAACTTTTATAATCGAACTCCTCTTTTATTTTCAGCATATTCTCAACTTTCATAGCCTGAGACATACATATGCATCAATGTAATAGCCATGCACATCCAATTATATCAAATGTCAAGAAAGCTTTTTTCATTTGAATTAATAATAATAATAATTAGTAAGATATATTATCGGGAGAATATCAGTAATAACTCAATAATAGTGATGAATTTCTAGAGTCACATGGAGGCCAAGAAATTTAGAGATCAATGCTTTTCTCAATGGACATGGTTTATATTAAATCATTATGACGTCATTCGATCCATGTAGTTGATCCACCAAGTGGGACTAAGGCTTGGCTGTTGTTGTAACAAAGATACTTCAAATTGTTAAAGGGAAATTAACTGGAAGGAAAATGCAAATTAAAACAAGGAAAATGAATAAAGCCTTAAAGCATGAATAACCCTCCCACAAGAGCCCTTTGGGCTTAAAGCCTTAAAGCATGAATAACGCACAGACCCACTTTACCTTCTATTAAAAATTAAATCAGCTATGAAGGATGGGAACAACAAGGATCGAATTCCTTACCAGTTGAGGACAAGACAACAACCTACTCTCGGTAATGGTTTACATATAAAGTTGTATGAATAGAAGCAATATACTAAAGTGCAGACATTCACAGATAAGAAAACCAACCCTTCAACCAAACAATAAGGTACTAGAAGTCTCCCCTCAATGACATGGAGATGGGCCAACGGTCACAATTAAGGAAGTCCTAACTGTTCCTGCAATTGGTTGCAAAACAAAAAGCAAGTAATATAGGAATAATGTCCATAAATAACATGAAATGAAGAGACACTAAGAGAATGATATCATAAACAAGTCAGACGAGGATGTAGGAACAATTTCCCTAAACCATAAATGACATCTTACTATTTTATGACAAGATGTTTATGAAATGAAAGCTAATAGCATGACATCTAACAGGACAGGTTAAATCATTTTACCACCAAAGGAGTCTTTGAGCAACCTAGTAAGCTTTGAATCACGAAATGGCACATGTGTGCTGTTTTCTGCTAGAGCATTAATGCATTTTCCCAGTGTACTAAGTGAAAGATTGATAAATTTAGCCTCTTCTAGCATGTGCCCTTCACTTCCTACCAGGAAAAAGAAGAGGCAAAGTTTAATATTAACAATAAGTAATATAAATGCATATTTGCACACACACAATCTGAAGTGCAGTTGCTATAAACACCTGACTTATGTATACGCTCAGATCCTGCCAAATCTACCACAACCAGCTTGCTCTTTCGAACAAGTGGTTTTGAAGGTTTGGTTAAATGAGAAGCATCATCATTTTCGGAAAAAACAATATCTTCACTTTCCACTACACATCTCTTACATGTACCTATACAGGAACAGAAAACTTTATCAAGATTTGATATTTTTATGAAATGGAATACAATGGCTAATAGGATATCTTGATTGATGATGACATGTAAAAGATAAATAAAAATTGAACAGAATAGAGTTCATTATTTCACCATCAGAGTAGCATGACTACGAGATGATTCAGTATTCAACTTATTGTTAGCAACAATTCGATGAGCCTCCCCTACTCTTAGCAACTCCAGAAAGCTCTGTTGGGCCCTGATTTCTACAACAGTTGCCCCAGGAAATGACACCTCACCAGTTCTTGGATCTTCAACTATGGGAATATTATCATTTACCAGATTAAGCAAGTCCTGGATAGTCTCTATGTAAAGCTGCAAATTTTGGAGGGCCAAAATGATTAAAAATTTCAGCAAAAATTAAAATAGCCAGGGAATTTGGCATAAACAGAGAACATGCATGAGCATGATCAAACCAAATAGACCATAAACCCAACAGTTATATAAGATCTGTATAGTGCAAGAAGTATGAAAAACAAAGCATGCTTATGAAGTGAAATGCAGTAGTATACTTAAATGTATACAACCTGCAGATATGAGACAACGATAGAATCGGTTATTGGAGAAAGGTCAGCTAAGATATCCTCCATGGAACGAACCATGACACCACGATCAGAGGTGTCTTCTTCCCACAGTTGTCCAAGAGTAAAAGTTTTCCCTGTTCTAGTTTGACCATAAGCCATAACAGTCCCGTTATAGCCATCAAGAACACTCTACAAACCAGATTTCAAAAGACATGTTTAGTCATAGAACATTTAAAAATGTGAGTCTGGACAACCCATACATGAAGCCAGTGTATTACCACCAAATAAAGATGTTTATCTTATCAAATCTTAGATGACAAAGTAAAGGATGTTCTTGAACAATTATGAAAAATACCATTACAACATACCTCCACAACTGGCTTAGCTACAACTTCATAAACACGCTTCTGTGATGCAAATTCAGTTAGCACGTCTTCAAACTCATAAGTGTCTGAATCCCAGTTGTTCTTCCGAAGCTTCAGTCTTTTAAGCTGAAAGATATTAAAAGGGGGGAAACAGGAAAAAACCTTAAACAAGGCTTGTGCACAACAAAGTTGAAAAGGTATATCTACAATCTAAGTAAAATGCAGAAATATAGAGACATTTGAAAAAATGCACCTCTGGTTGTAATTCAACACAGTCAGCAAAATCAGCATCAGCCATCATTTCTTCAGTATTTCGAGGTCTCAATCTTACAAATACTCGAACTCTTCCTGTCACTGTAAAAAAACATGACCAGAAAATTATAACAGTATCACATTAACAGAAAGGACAACTGAAAAGAGAAAGATTTCAATAGCCACATTCTCTTCAAGAATTGACTTCCAAAATGAATATGATCCAAGTAACTAAGTATAAGGGCATTACAAGGAAATTCAAGGCAACATCTACAGTTTACAAACATATTGGTCAATGGCCATGAGTGCCCTTAAACCCTATAGCTTCACATTCACAAACTAAATTGTTCAATAGCCTTTTCCAACATCACCAACAAATCCAAAATCTTCTCTACCAAGTGCCACAGGATCATGAAGTCATGAACCACATATAGGTTTGGAGTTAGACAAGGAACTTGCATTTAACATAGAGGCTCTACCTGAACCCTCTCATGGATTAGATTTTAGAGTACGTTATCCTCTACATAAAGAGGAACCAGAGCCAGCTTGGTTCACTGCCATGTGTAGATCAACAGCTCTTTTCAACCAAACAGGTCAATTCAGCAGCTCTAGTCCCATATCAACTCAGTGTGAGACAGGGCTCTATTCTAACATCACCTGGTTTCAATTAAGCCCACATAACTTATTTCCCAGATATATATATATATATATATATAAACAATTTCACATCATCTGATTTTCTGATCTTATTATCCAGCCAAAATATAAATCTTCATAAACAAAAGATGTAGTAGATATTCGCCTTTGATAACAAACTATGCATCTAATATGCTACTCTGAGGCCTACTTTTCATAGAACGAAGCTACATGTATAGTCCAGATGTGGATTTGAATATAATTTCACAATTTTCATCTAAGTGACTAATTGAAGGCCCTTTGCATAAAGATAACACTTCCAAAATCTGGATAAGGAAAGTGTTCAATTTCTTCAGAATTTAAACATTGAACATCCATTTTTGCTGTTTCTTTAATTGGTACAAAGGTTAAATTGAAGTAACCAGCAACTTAAATCACTTACCAAAATAAAGTCTTTTACAACAAAATAGTTACCTATGAACTCAAAAAGAGATGCTTCATTAGAAGGAGAAATGGAAGGAGCATGAATTATTCCCCTTAGAAGCAACAAAAATTCAAGGCACGCATGATGCAAAGGAAAAAGAGCAAAAATATAAAGAATAAGAAGCAAATAAATTACATCAAAATATGGAGGAAGACCCTAACAGAGTGAAAATTTACAAACGCAAAACCTCAAAAAATAAAATTTCCATAGTACAACTTAAATATAAAACCTTAACAATCCAAAGCTTTAACAAATCTTGAACTCATTCTCAAACTGAACTATGTCCATTTTATCTTCAATCTTAATGGCAGGTACATTACCTTTGGTCCAATGCCACGTGTCTGCTTTCTGATTAATAATCTAATCTAAAAGCTAAAACTATACAGACACAAATAAAATAAAATAAAAACAGATAATTAGTTTGAAGACTAAAACATAAATACCAATTATTGTCGTAGAGAAATGTTCTTTCCTAAATCAGTGTAACAAGTCAGAACTGTCATAAAAGATGAGGTTTAATTGAAATCATAACAATATAGCTGTGTAGGAAAATTGGAGTGATACAACTAATGTCTAGTATTTATAGCAACATTCCCTATCACAAACTCTTTTCAACCAAGTCATACTATCAGGCAGTGTTTGGACAAAATGGAATAACTATTTTGTTATATTGTCGTTGTTAAAATTTCGTCTCAAAATCAATTGGCAGTGAGAAGAATAGTCCAATATATATTTGAACCATGCCTAAGAAAATGAGACAAGCGATGTGAGACTTACTTCCCAATATGCCTCCTCCACGTAAGTCTGTCGGACTAGGCAAAATGTTATCTTTAACCCATGATTAAAGTGTATCTTTTGGTTCGTGACAATCAGAAAGAAGTCGATGCTTCTAAGTCTGATACCTTGTTAAGGTATGCCTCAAAATCAATTGGCATGAGAGGAATAACAAGTATTTAAACCATGATGTGAGACTTACTTCCCAACACTCATAGTGTAGTCCATTCTATTATTATTATTATTATTATTATTATTATAAGAAATTGCACAATTATAGCATCATAACAATATGGCAATTAAGGAAAATCGGAGTGATACAACTAATGTGTAGTATTTATAGCAACATTTCCTATCACCGACTCTTTCAAACCAATTCATACATACACAGCGTTCGGACAAAATGAAATAACTATTTTGTTGTGTTATGATAGTATACCTTCGTATATTATTATTATTATTACAAGACTTCCTTTACTATCGCGATGAGGGAATCATGTAACTAGGTTTTCCTAGTTCCATTTTATAAAAAATGAATGTAGGGACTAACCTCCTCCGTGAGCATTATTTCGGGCGGGAATAGCAGCGGGGTTGGCGCAGCGGCGGCGGAGGGAGGAACGTGAAGAAGAGGAGAGGCGGGTTCTGAAGTTGGAGGTTAGTCTGTGAGGTTGAGCGACGCCGTTTCGATGGAGGGTTAAAGTGGAAGCCATGTGGGAAATGAAGTGAGGGAATTCAAATGACAAGTTTTTCTGTTTCTTGTGGTTGAAGAAGGGGAGAGTATAAACTACTGGATAGGGTCTACGTGCTGTGTGGTGGGATCCACGCCGATAATCTATTCCATTCTTCTTTCCGTACTTATCATTCGGTCAAAGTTCATGGGACTTGCCGGCATGTACTTACTGGGCAGACAAGAAAAATATCTTCAGGAGTCTGAGAACTAGTATGGCTAACCAAATTTGAAAACGATTTTGGTTTACCGTGAAGGTTTGACCGCTTTGAATCGAGAAATTTTCAGTCCGATGTTGTTAAATTCGGTTCAAGTGAATTAATCCGGACAATAAATATGACAATTCACTTAAAAATTAAAATAAAATGGAAAATATATATTGTTTAGTTTTTATGAGATGCATATAAATTTGTATATATATATTATTTTAGTTTTGTTTATGACCGCTCACAAGCCTACCTTGCCTATTTTTTAGATGGACAAAATATGATATTTCATGCCTTATTTAAAAACACGCGCATGTTCATTCCCTTTGTATGTATTATTTCATTTGTATAATTATTTATTATGATAAATATATTTGTATGCAAGTTATGTAATTATTTTGTATGCGTAATGTACATGCATTTATATATTTGTATACATATTTTGTAATTTTATTTAGGACAACCTACAACTCACCTTGCCCATGTTTAGAGTAGACAATACATAATATTTCATACCCTATTTAAAAATGGGTATATTTATGTCCACCCTAATTTAAATGAACATTGTATAGGCACGGGTAAGACAGACCTAATTGTCAGTACTACTTGTAAGAGTATATGTTGCACATGGAATAAATTATGGAATTTTATCATTGAGATAAATGATTTTAGTATTGTTCCTTCTTCTTTTTTAAGTTAATGTTTGTTAGCAAATTTTATTTAAACAATCCTTACACAGTATGGGTCTTAGACTAGCTACCCAAATTTTCCTTAACAAATATTACTCACGTCTATTCTTTACTTTCTTCTTCTCCTTCACTCACTCTCAACTTGTTCTCACCTGCTCTTTTTTTCTCTACCTTCATCACATTTTCGAAAACTAACTAAATATGGAGAATGTTCTTTATTAGAACACAAAGATATGGACAGTGGTTGATCAGATGTTGATGAAGGGGTGGAAGGTAGTCGTCAAGCAGGAGAGCTGGACCCGCCAGTGGAGGTACCTGAAAAGGTTCTCCGACGATCAAGTCAGTGTATGAACTTAGTGAGAGAATAGTGAAGACAAATATCAATAGAGTGAGTAATGTTAGAGAGTGAAGAGATTCAGATACTTCTTGTTGGTGGAGATCCCTATTTATAGAAGGGAGAGTTGACCTTAAGCTCTTGGCTGGTGGTGCGACGCGTGGCCGACCAAAGGTGTTGTCGGGAGTTGCTTTTCCCGTGTCAGACGGTCTGCTAGGATCGTACACTATGCCATTCTTGTCTTCTAGCCTGTGGTTGGTTTGGTATCCGTTCTGCGACCTGTTGTGCTGGCAGGTAGGTTGGTGGAGTACGGAAAGCATGCTGTCTCTTGGGTCAACTCTGGTGGTCCCAACAAGTGGGGCCCACCTCGGCGACCAAGCTTGGGACTCTTTGGTTCGCCGAGTAGGAACATAGAAGAAAGTATTGGACTATTGGTGATTTATAGAAATCGATTAATATTTTAGAGATTTTGAGTATTTTCAAAATTTCTCATAACAATTTTAATCTAAAGTTATCCTATTTTCAAGTTTGTGCACTTGTCATTAATATAAAGTTCTAATAAGTAATAAGTATAAAGTATTGAACCATATTTAATAAGAGAATAATGTATCTCCTTGTATAAGGAGATAACTTATCTCTTCTAACCAGTAAAAATGTGACATGTGTGCTATTTTGTTTATTTTTAAAAATATTTTTATAAAAAATGATGAAACATGACACATGTCATGATTTCACTGGCAGTAGGAGATACACATTTTCTTGGTTTGATAAAATGAAGCCTTAACTCACTAATCCAACTCATGTTCATAACCATGTATATATTATGTGTATAAATTTTTACTTCATAGTTATTAACTCAAAGTATTATCTTAAGTAGGAGCCACATCTTCTCTTTGCCACATTTTATCACATACATTTATTTGTTACTAATTGAAAAAAAATATGTGCATATCGACAGTGTATGAGTTTTATATATTATCATTATTAATTTTTAATTATTGTTGAATTTTCGGAAAATGTAATACAAATGAATGGTGGATAACAAAGTGCATATGTATAAATTTTTATATGTCAGTGTATACATTTTACACTCTTGTTAATTTTACTGACTGATAACAAACAATAAGTAAATGAAGTGACACGAAATGAGATGTACTCCCTCCGTAAGTATGATTAGATAATATTTGACGACATTATATAGTGAAAAAAATAAACTAAGTATAGCCTTTCTCTCGTTTCCTCCATTCTATCGCAGCTTCAACTATGCATAGGGTATTACGTTCAACCCTTTCTAGAACCCTACCCTCTAATTCCACAATCTCAAACCATTTCAATAACCCATTTCAATCTTCTTCTTCTTCTTCCCTGATACGCTCTTTATTCTCTGCAATTCCCATCGGAGGAACAAATTCTCAAAAATCGCAACAACGACCCGAGATTCTATGCGATTTCATGAAATGGGGTTCGGTTGGATTTAACAGGGCATTGTCAAATTTCGCTACCGGGTTCACACCTTTGAAACCTAAACCCTTGGATTCTATTGTTGATGTGCATAGACTCAAGAATCGGGATCCTCAGGATATTGCCTCTGCTTGGGATGATGTAATAAATTTCAATCTCATTGCACTAATTCTTGTTTATTGTTTTTCTATAACACTTTTGTATTACTCTTTATTCTTTGCTAGGTCTGGTAACAAGGTGAGTAGTGAAGAATTCCTTTGAATATTGATTATTTTTACATATTTATTATGAATCAGCTACAAGATAATTAGAGAATAAGGTGAATTTATGTTAGGATAAGAAAATCTTGGGTTGGGTGAGTAGAGATTTCGGAAACATTGGATTAACAATGCATTAGTGAGAAAACGGAGGTAGTACTTATTGTTGTGAATAATTTAGAATTCTGCTTTAGGTGGTTTGAGACATGTGCGGAGAAGACTTATAGAAGCCTTGGAGCAATGAGATTATGTTAGATGAAGAATAGCTCAATAGTTAGATGTAGAGTGAGACAAAGAAAAAGTATAGGCAGAACCATAAGGGTTTAGGCATAAATGATTTGTTTATAGACAAAATTTGTTGTAGAATATTGTGATGTTCTTCACTTAGTGGGAAAAGGCTCGGTTGTTGACTTTTTATTGTTGTATTAGTGTATTACAAAAACAGCATTCAATCAGTGCTTGACAACACACTCGGTACCATAGAAATTCCCTATTTTCTATTGTTTGATTTGTTCACTTTATATGTATGCTACACTCTGAAAATATATCTTTGAATCGTGTCCTTTCCTGCTGGAAAATTATGATATAGATAATGTAATACAATCCCTGAAAATTTGCTAAACTTCTATAATTGCTATCTAACAATTGTGCTATTCTAATTAAGGAGATATTTACAAAATTACGTAATTACATATTTCAGCTATGCAATAATGAAGCATTCGTTGGCTTAAATGATAAGCTATTCTAATCAAGGAGATAATTATAGAATTACACAATTACATATGTAAAGAAATGTAAGATTCCATTGACATCCCCCTCAAATTGATGTTGGTGAATCTACAAGCGTCAATTTGCTAATTAGGAACTTATTTGTCAATGCTTTGGTGAAGATGTCTGCAATTTGAACTGATGTAGAGACATGAGGTAGAGTGATAACTTTGCTGTCATAGGCTTCTCGGATGGAGTGATAATCTACCTCTATGTGCTTTGTTCGTTCATGGTAAACATGATTTGCTCCAATTTGTATGGCACTCTTATCGTTAGCATGTAACGGAGTTGGTTGTGACTGTGCTTAACCAATTTCAGAAAGAAGATCATGCAACCAAACAATCTCAGAGCATGTTGCAGACATGGTGCAATATTGTGCTTCAGTGGGTGACTTAGAGACCGAGTCTCGTTTCTTGCATTTCCATGACCAATTACCATCGCTGTAGGCGTGGAGTTTTGGTGATGAACTAACAATGAAAAACAAGCCACAAGTGGGGTGCCAAGGAGATATCAAATAATGCATTTTACAACGGAAAGATGGAACTGTCGAGGAGTTTGTATGAATTTGCTTACCACGTGGACAACAAAAGAGACATCAGCTCCACTGATGGTTAGGTAGATAAGACTACCGACCAACTTATGGTATAAAGTTCGGTGTTGTAGAAGTTGAACTTCGTCTCGTCTATATTTTACATTAAATTCCACGGGGGTGTCAACAATAGTTGCATTGGTGAGGCCACCTAACTGAATTATATCTTGAATATATTTGTGCTGAGTCACAAAGATGCCTTGTTGTTGATACTGAACTTCTAACCCAAGCAGTAAGTCAGCTTGCGAATATCTTCCATGTGGAAAGTTGAATGCAACAACTTTTTGATTGTAGAGTTAGTCAGAACCAGTCACCACAATATCATCCACATAAACAAGTAGCACCACAATTCCATTGGGAGTCCTTTGTAGAAAAAGGGACGGATCATACTGACTTTGTGTGAAGGAAAAGCCAAGTAGTGTTCGAAATTTTCAAACCATACTCTTGATGTCTGTTTCAATGCATATAAAGAATGCTTCAGTTTGTAAGCAACATTAGCTGATTGGGTAGGCATACATGTAGGAAGTTTGATGTAAACTTCCTTCTTGAGGTCACCATAGGGGAATGCATTCTTGATATCCATCTGATGTAGTTGCCAATTTGGAGTGACAGCCTTGTGTCTTTGGTATACCAAGAAAGGTTTTGGTGTTGTTGGTCCTGTAGAATGACGAAATAGATATGGATGATGAAGAGAAAGTCTTATGGTTTGTTTAAAAAAATAAGTATTTTCTTGAAAAATAACATTTCTAGAGACTCAAAGCAGATGTAGACTAGGATCGTAAGACCTTTTTGGTGGGCTGAGTAACCAAGAAAAACACATTTAATAGATTGAGCTGTGAACTTAGTGCGTTCGTGTGGGGGAAAATGGACATAACAAACACAGCCAAAAGTGCGAATGATTGGTGGGATTGAAATTTTACTGAAAAATATAGGTTTAAACCGTGTCCTCTCTTGCTGGAAGATTTTGATATAAATAGTATAATACAATCCCTGAAATTTGCTAAACTGCTATAATTGCTATATCCTATACTTGCACTATTCTAACTAAGGACATATTTACAAAATTACATAATTTCAGCCATGCTAAAATGATAGGCAATGCTAATTAAGGAGATAATTATAGAATTACACAATTACAGTTGTAAATAAATGTAGGATGCTACGAGTAATTCCATTGACATGCTTGTGTCTGTGAAGCTGGTTCAAAGAATTTAGTATTAGATGCATTGGGAGAAGGACCAGAAGAGTCTCAAAAGCCTTTTATTTGTCTCTAGCACGTGCTTTTGTTAGTTATTTTCTCTTTCAAATGCTCTTGAGACTCTAAAAAATTGATGTGATGACAAAATAAGAGAAGATTTGTGGACTTTAGTACAGCTTTTCTTATTGCCGAGTGTAAAACATTGACCCTCTCTGTTGTGTGGTTAGTGAATTATTGCCAGATAATACATGAACATATATGATATGGCAATGTGATCTTCGTAGTACAAGACAAGTTGATCTTCTCTCTGTCTCTAGAATTTTCCCTTAAACCTATTTTTTTTTATTTTCTTCTCATGTTGGATAATATGCTGATGACTGATATAAGTAGCATCTTCTTTTTTATGACAACTGTATTGTCATTATCAAGTTGCGGAAAGTAAGAGTAGATTTTGAGTTTTATTGGAATTTTTTTTAACTATGAAAAAGTTGTTCAGCTGTTTCTAGCAATTATATTTAAAATGATGATCTCTTTTTATTTTACTTTTAACTATATAGTTTGCCTGGTTTTTTTTTTCAGTATCACATAGGAAGAGGTCATATTGGAGCAACCATGAAAGCAAAACTTTATCACTTGCTCGAGCATAGAGCTTCTGAATGGTATTCATTTTTTTCAATATTTGTATTATGAATTTGTGCTGTTCAGACTTCATGGTCTCTGCTTTATTTATCTTTGGCAGCCGATATTTTGTCATTCCTTTGTGGCGAGGAAAGGGTTATACGACAATGTTTATTCAAGGTTAGACAAAGTTTGCTCTCTGTCTCTCTAGTCATTTATGCTGTAAAACTTAATTTTTTTGAATCAAAATTGTGTTACACCTGATTGCTGGTTTTATGTCGAAAAGAGAAACCATTTTTCCAATTAAATATATGTACTATTTTTAGGATGTGGTGAGTATATGAGTGAACCTGAAAGATTGAAATGAAAGGGAAAAAAGAAAAGAAAAACTTATTGTAGTAAATTGTTGAAATTTTTCGATTGGATTGAGAAGTGAAAAGAGAGATAGAGGCAGAGCATAAACCACCCTCCTCAATCACATTCACTACCTACTTACACATTATACTTTACTCAATAGTCAATAATATCATTTAGCATATAATACCTTGATATTCTAGATGACAAAGGAGTTTGAACTTAAAATTTTAGTTTGCCCTGATATTCATTGATTAGAGTAGAAATAGAAGTTGATACATGATGGAACATTTGAAGCACAGGAGACATCCGAAATGTATTTTTAGGTGTTGCCTTTTGGAAATCAAGAAAGCTAGGTAGTCAATTGCGGATAGTGGAGCGTAGTGGACGACCCTAAAAACATGATAGCAGGATAGCGGTAGCGGGATAGCCGCTACAATTAAACAAATATATCAAAGAGATTCAAGGAATTTCTTGATAGACATCTTTATATAGAAATGCGCTTCAAATATATTTCAGTGTGATATTTATTTATAACAGAATAGAGGACATGATTTATTTATAAAAGAATAGAGGACATACTTGTAACCAAAAAAAGAATAAAGGACATGCTTGGAATGCCATGAAATCAGGTAATAAATTTCATAACTTGCGGAAAACATAAGGGATTGGAGGTCAAAATGTCAGATTAAATCAGAGAAAAAATGTATGCACTGGTACTGGGAGAGTTTTATATAGTGTCACTGCATCATCCACCATTCATATTTAATCATCATTAACTCTTCAAAAAAAGTAATACAAATAAATGGTGAATGATGCAGTGGCAATGTATAAATCTTTATAATGACATTGCATAAATATTACACTCATTAAATTATTGCAATTGTGAACACAAGGATATATAGAAATCATGAACTAACCTTGAATGCGAATAACTTAGGCTGTTCCGCTATGTTTGGTCGAAGTTTAGATATTGATCTTTCAACACTGGAAAATGTAAAAGTGCCCAGAAGTGAGAATTAGAAAATAGTGATAACCTGTTTTATTTCTGAAAAACCTTATGGCTATGCCAGCTCTAGGGTAAAATACCAGTTTCGATAACCTAGGATCTGATTGGATCAGTTTCTGTTTTTCTATCCTTGAAAGCTTTTTACAGAACTCCCAAGCTCCAATACAGTTGCTGTTTTAGAAATATAAATTTCTCTTGAAGCAGACAGAAATAGATCATAAATTTATTATTTAGCAGTATATCTCCTTCATAGATGAGAGGGAAACCAAAAGTTTTTGGGGAGGGGATGGAAATGAAAATTTGGGGAATGATTTGCCCCTTAACATTATTTCACAAAAAATAGGGAAAACTTGAACAAAGCATGTTTGAGGCTAATGGTTTTAATTACTCTGAGTGTTTTTATTTGCTTTCCTTTTTCCACCTTAATTGTTTTCTGACATTCACATACTCTTTCTTTTCTTGCAGTTCAAGCACCACACATGATGTTTACAGGTCTTGAAGATTACAAGGCCAGGGGAACACAAGCATCTCCCTACTTCACTGTGACCTTTTACAAAGAATTCGCAGAGAGCAAAGACTTAGTTCTCATCCGTGGCGATATTGTATTTACAAGCAAGCTGACTGACTCAGAAGCAGAATGGCTTTTGGAAACTGCTCAGTCTTTTTATTTGAACGATGCGAGGTACAAACTGGTTGAGAGGTTCAATAGACAAACACATGATTTTGAGTTTAAGGATGTCTTGCAAGCATTGAACATTCCTATTTTGTGATCATCTTTAATTATACAAAGTTCTAAATAACAGCATCAAAGCAAAGTAAAAGGGTTGATTAGAGCAATGATAATGAAGTTGATTGGAAACAGTCCTTAGAGATGTCTTTCTGCAATGTGTGGGAAAGGGAGGATTCAAGGGAATGTGATGGGGTGTTAAGAGGAGAGAGGTTTTCTCCATCTCTTGTCGTCATATTATTTTTTTGTTTATTTATCTCATTATAAGTGACTTGAACTTAAGTTTCCAATATCAATTGTACCCTGAATTCGTGTATCTTTACTTGATGAAACATTCCTTATCTAGTTTCAATAAAGAGATCTTAAATTGAAATTTTGGTTGAGAATGTAGATCAATGATGTAACAAAAAATCAAGTGAAAAGTTTAGGATGAGGCATGGAGTTGGACAACATTGAGATTCTATTATATATTTATAGAGGAGTAGGATTTTTAGAGTTCCGTTATAAGAAGATGGAGGAGTGGTGTGGCATTATCTTCAACCCTGATGTCCAACTTCATCCCGCCATCATCTGCATTTCGACCACCACCATACTTGAACCCGACATTGTACCTCCAATGTATTGCAAGGTCATGTTCTAGATCTCCACTGCTTGAACTCCTATTGTTAGACTTGAGGGAGCTTGTGTGTTTCACACATTAGGACGAGTTCTTAACTTGGCACAAAATGCACCCCTCTTCAGCAGACCTTCACCACATGCTCGATTGCTCCTGATTTGTTACAGAGATAGTTATGAGGGTTGAAATTCATCCAAGGGTGATCAAAATTGTGGTTAGTGTTGGTAGGCCAGTGGAATTGTGGTCGTTGGACCTTTCATCTTTGCATCTGTTTTGTATGATTTTGTAACTTGTGTTTTGTCTGCTATGAAACAAAATCACATCTTTTGTCCCAAAAAATGTAACTTCAAGTGTCATCACTTGTGATTGATTAGAAAATTATTTAGTCATTAATTTTTTAACATATTTTTTTACAAACCAATTAAAAATGCGGGTACATAAAGTGATACTTTCTGAGATAACAGATTACTTTCTAAGATAACAGATGCGTTCCTGATTAACAATATTTTAAAGGTATTCAGTATTGTTGAAGTGGGGGTGGGGCTGTGCAATAAGTCTTTGAGGTGGAGTGGGATTGCAATCATTGCTTTTTGACTAAGAACATTGATGAAATGACTATAAATTTTGTGAGCTTGATCATTGCTTTCTGTGAGTATATGGTAGTGTTGAGACTCACCATTAGAGCAGGTTGAATTGGTCAATAATTTCATGCAAAACAATTCCAATTTCACTGACTTGAACAACCAATTTGTAGTGCCAACTTGAGATGTTTGTAATGGCTTAAGGAAAGTAGAATGAAGAGTTCAGTAAGGCCAAACGGTAAATAATACAATCAGACAATTAACATCTAAGTTTGATTCCATAGACACTCATATCAAGATTTTAGAAAGCCAAAATAATTACAAAGTCAAACTTAGAATAAATAAATAACTACAATATCAGACAAGTATCAGAAACATATTGTAACATATAGGTGTAAAATGAGGACGTTTTCTTTGTGCTTATAAACCCGTTGTCTCTGTTTTTCTACTTTCACAGATTTAGAGCTTCTTTGTTGTTTGTGATCATCCATCATTGTAACTTCATCCTACAATTATTTCTACTAAACTTCATTACATTTTTCGTTTTCAATTTTAACCCTCCAATTTTCAATTATTGACAATTTTATTATCTAAACAAATAAACTTTATATTTTTTGGTAATTATTTTTACTATATAAATGAAACAAACACGTAAACAAAAAATAATTATATTATAATTATATAATTGATTAATTTAACATGATAGAAGTGGTTGTTGTCTTGTTGAATAAATATGCTTGTAGGGAAGAAATAGGTTGTCTCATACTTTATGTTATTGTGGATGGTTTTTTGTTGTTTCCTACTGATATTCCCGCACTAGAAACAATCATGTCCGAGTTAGGAATATCCATAAATATGTGGGGCTAACTCTCCTAACATGTATTTTTTTTATCCACAAGACTCGAATTTGAAACCTTACTTAAAGGGAATCAAGCATGTACCACTTGAACCAAAATTGGTTATGTTATTTGATATATCAAAGTATAATGATTAACTAAAATAAAATAAATTTATAAAAGATTTTAAGTTTTCTTACCAATTACAAAAACAAAATAAATTTAAATCAACAGGATTATAAGTTTTTCTCCAATAATAGAGTGACCAAAATATAAGAGAATAAGCCCTGTTATGTATTATTGTTTTGTTTCCTAATACATTGATATTGTAAATGTTTTTATATTGTCAGCAAATAATTCACTATTTATATATTAATTATTATATACTTTCAAACAAAAATAATACAAATTAAGAGTGAATAATATATTAATAATGTAAAAAATATTACACTAACGATATATAAATTTTAAACTCTTTATTTATTTATATTTTGTGTATGTGCAGTACTCTAGACTATACAATGTATTGGGGTTTCCTCAACTATCATCTAGCTTTTTATCGGTTCCTTTACTAATTTAGTTCAATAAGGATTGGAGTTTTGCACCAAAAAATCTGCAATTGTAATAAAATACGGACCATAAAATGGATTTAAAATTTAATTTGATATAATTAATGAGAGTGAATAATTGATAGTGTTTAATTGGAATGGGTCAGGAGCAGTTGAAGGAATATGTCAAATTGAATTGGATGATTCAATGAATAAATGTAGTTTTAATTAATGGTCGATTTTTTTGGAAGGTTACATCAAAAGTACTATCATTAATTAAGTAGAATCTACAAATTGTTGAAGCACAATAAAGCAAATTATTGACCATATATACTTATTATGCATTTATAAAAAGTGTAATATCTATGTATTGATAGTGTAAAGATTTATACACAGTCGGTGTATTATCCACATTTCATTTAGATTTTTTCTAAATAGTTAATGATGATTGGAAAATGAATAGTGAATGATACAATAACAGGTGTAAAATATTCTTATATTATTAGTGTATATATATTTTTTCTTCTTTCTATATCTTTTAATTTTTAAGATAGCGTGGAAGTTTAAAAATTATTAATGATAAAAAATTTAATATATTTGACTAAAATAAAATAATGAATTCATATCGGAAACCACACTAAAGAAAAAAAAAATAAGAAATATAAATTTTAAAAAGGAGAATAATAAATATAAAACACACTTTATAAATTACCAGCGTTTCTCAACCTACATTTTTATTTTATATGATTATATATTCAACTTTATACATTTCATTTTGTATAATTAAAATATTTTTTGTAATTAGTATATTTTATATTATAATTTTTATGGGATATATTTTAAATTATATTTTTTATTTTTATTAGAATGTCCAATTATGTGTTTTTTTAGAAATAAAAAATTGTCAAGGACAAAATATGAAAATAAATTTACACCATAGTAATAATTATATCATGTTTTGGCTTTATATATAGTATAGAATACATGTAATTAAATATTTAATTTTTATACATTTCATTTTGTTTTAGTATATTTTATATTATAATTTTTTATTGGATAATACTTTAAATTATAATTTTTTATTAGAATGTCCAATTATATGGTTATTTGTAAAAAGTAAAAATTGTTAAGGATAAAATATGAAAAAAGAATTTATACCATGGTTGATAATTATATTATGTTCTGGGTTTATATATATAGTATAGATAATCATTAAAAATTTAATATTGATTATATTTTTTCAAAACATAACAGTGTATATAAATTTTGCTTGTAAAAACATGTACAGTAAATTCTAAAAAATGTTCGACGCCAATATAAAGGCTCATTTGATTAGGTTTTTTCGAGAAAAAGGAAAGTATTTTTAATATGGAAATCACTTCAAACATTTAAAAAAAAAGTTGAAATTCATTTCCTCACAACAAATGTGTTACCATAAACGCTTTTGAATAAGTGGATTACCTTTTACCAAAACAAACGCCGACTAATTCTAATTTCATCTTGGAGTTTTGAATTTTGGTTGATAAAAAGAGAAAAAAGAAATATATACAATAGTATATGCGTTTTATACATTAATAATGTATTATTTATCATATATATTTAATTATCATTAACTTCTAAAAAATAATATAAATTAATAACAAATGATATATTAATTATATATAAATCACGTGTATAAATCTTTATAATAATAATAATGTATAAATATTAAACCCCACTAAACCATTAAAAGTACCTACAATGTGAATATCTTTCTCCATCTATCTATATTTCTTAAGTAACATTTAATCCTATTTGTTACAAATTAATCTTTTACAATATAGTCATATAATATTTATGCAAAGAGAGGAGCCATGATATAGTTTGAGCTTTTAATAATTAATATAATTTCTTGAAAATTGGTAATTACTAGTTATTTTTTAAAATATATTATTTGTACACAAAAGTTTTGTAGTGCCTAGGTTGTCCAAACTACCCGAGTAATAGTGAAATAATACTAGTTGAAATTTATATCTTTTGGGAGAAAGCATATCCAAATTACAAAATAAAAACATTCATCTAAAACGTCCCAATCTTCAATTTTGAAATGCTATGATCTTGTTAGATAGTTTTAAAGTTAATTTTATGTTATTTTTTATTAAAAATAGAATATATAATTATAAAATTCTATATTATGAAGAATATAAATTAATAAAAATAATAATTAATATTAAAAAATAAAAAGAAACTTTGTTATTTGATTTCATTAAAATTTAAATTAATATGAAAAAAAATACGAAAAATGTGTATTTGAGACCCTTTTTCATTGTATCAAAGTAATAAATTATCTATTAATTCGTGGGGACCACACAATCTAATAATGTCTATAATAAAGACGAGATTCATTATTAAATCGACTTAATATTTATGAAGTGATAATATAAGAATTTTTTTGTAGTTTATATATTATCCACTATGGTAAATATTATCAATTCTTAAATAAGATGATAGATTACATATTGATATTATAAAAACTAATAGGCGTTGGTTCAAGTGGTACATGTTTGATTCCTCTTAAGTAAAGTTTCGGGTTCGAGTTTTGTGGATGGAAAAATGTCCGTTGGGAGAATTAGTCTCACGTACCTGTGGAAATTTCCAATTTGGACATGATTACTTTCAGTGTGAGGATACATGTGGAAAACGAAAAAAAGATATTATAAATTTTTTTACTAATAATATATAAATATTTTATCATTATTAAATTTTAACAAATTTCACATGCCATTAATATGAGGGGGGCCAAACAACCCAAACCTTGAAATCAGTAAAAAAAGGTGGGCGAGGAAGCGAAGACTAAAACCCTATAAGCTCACACTAAAGATTAAAACAAAATTTGTGGGTTGGAATTAAAATATGAGTATAATATATATGAACGGTCTAAAGATTTTTATTTTTATATAATCAGTACATGATTTAATATTTATTTTTGTTTAAAAGTTAATAATAATTAAATATAAATGATATAATAATATAAAAAACTCTTGTGAATGCATACATATTTTCTCTTAAAATATCAAAGTCTCATATCACATAAATATCAATTCTAGGATATTTAATCTTATGAGTATTACACATAATATAAAATAATGAAAGAAAATCATATCTGGATCTTTGTTGCACTGACACTGTAAAGATTTTATATACTATGAGTTCATCATCCATCATTCATTTTTTAATTATCATCGAATGTTAAAAAAATAATACAAATGAATGATTGATGATATAATGTCTGTTTATAAATCGTTATATTTACATTGTATAAATATTACACTCAAAATTTAAACATACTCATTACATCATCAACTATTTATTCATCTTACTTTTTGGAATAGTTAATAAAATTAAATAGAAATATAGATAAGATAATAATAATAATAGTAATATATATTGTGAAATGCATTAAAATCACACCTTGGAGAGAATAATATCTTCTAATAAATAAATAAAAGAATAATACATAATGTAAGATTTCTTTTTCATAAAAAAGTGGATAAGATTATCTACATGTCAGCTTTAAAACTAATAAAGAAAACTAAATGATAGATTATTGAGATTTTTTCCCAAAGAAATACCATATGAAAAAGAGGAAGGGAATACAAAATTGGAAACATAATAAAAAGTTAATTATTATAATTTTAAGCTAAAAAACAAAGTAGTTAATTAAGTTGAAGTTAGATTAATAACACTTTAAATAAAGCACCATCACACTCTTAAAACCCTACTCTCCACATCCACACACACCTTCTCTTCTTCTCATTCTTCATCTTCTTTGCCGGAATCTGACGTCATTCTTCACCGGAGCTCCACCACACACGGGAAAATCCCTGTGCTTATTATTCTCTACTTTCATTCATTCGAATTGAGACTATCTTCTGGAGCTGAATTCGTGTTGGGTTTGAAGAGGAAACTTGTTATGGCGACGTTGAAGAGCTACTGTAGTAGTGCATGCTTGAGAGGATTCGGTTTCCCGGTTCATCGGTTCAATGCCGATGATGGCAACAAAAGGTTAAAGTTTTTTTTTGTTTACAATTAATCACTTTTTTTGTTTAATTTTTTACTTCTCTTCTTCGTATCTTGATGTGTTTTTTCTTATAATTTTTTTATGTGTGCTATATGATACAGTCACTTTCTATTTTTATATACTTGATTTTTTTGAAACATTGAAAAACTAAAAATAATTCCAAAAATATCAAATGTAAACCAAATTAGTTATTTTCAACATTTTTATGAATTTAATAAAGACTATTTTAATACACATTCATAATCTTAGTACTAGTTTATACTTTTACTTTTCTTTACCATCAAAATAGTAGGCAATGAAGTTTATAAAGACCAAATTCAATATTATTTATTTATTGTACACTGTCACACAATAACATATAAAAGACATGACATTTTATCATTTTATTTATTATAAAATCATATTTTTGCAATTGAAAATATAAGTAAAAATAACCACTTGACTATCCATTAGTGGAGAGATCCGTGAATTGCATTTCACTTGGCTTATCTTTCCTGTCATTTCTATTTCTGGTTTATTTACACTTTTGGAGTTACCAAAGGGTATCTTCACGGGCTCACAACTTATTATCAGAAGAAAGTAATCATTTTTTTGGATGCTTGATTCAATTACATTTATGTTGCTTTATTTGTAGTATCTCATGGAAATAGGGGACTGGTGGGGATGTTTATTTGCTGCATTTCACCATCAATATTTCTTTTAGGTTTTAAATAAATTTACCAGCTTTCTTTTTTAAGATCAAGAGTCAAGAATGTTTTCTGTTTGCCACATTGAAAACAATTAAAATAACTTGTCAGAGTGAATAATGTGCATTCATTCCCCTGTATTTAGGTTTCCCTTTCACAAGTGTCTAAGACCAGTGATTGGTGCCATTTCCACAGCAGAAAGATACCAAAACTTGTAGCCATTAATTCAGATATTAGTTTGTTTAATCATTTTAACTTTAATATTTGTTTGTATTAACAGAAGCTCATACTGGAAGCCTCCACAAGCAGCTGTGATACCCAATTTCCACCTCCCCATGCGCAGCTTCGAGGTGAAAAATAGGTGAGGTTTGAAACTTCGGATTATGAATGTACTGTTTCGAGTTGATCCATTCTGCTATTATGGTTTCCATTTGTTTTCATGTCCAATATGTTGTTTTATATATTAAATTTATTTATGTGTGCATTTGGAATCAGTGCTCTGGGTAGAATTTCTGGAAGAGTTTTTCTTATGTAACTTGTGACATCTTAACTTCGAACTTCAGAATTTTTCTTGTATGTCATTTCAATCTGTCTTTGGTTGGTGAAACAGTTTTATAATGATTTATAGAATAAAGATACAGAACTATGCAACTGTATATTTTGAGGAATATGGCTAAAAAATGTTGATCTTTATTTCTGGTTTCATGACTACTTTTCTATGGGCCGGTTTTTATTGATCAATATGAATTTTTGTTTTCTCTATTTTTAGAGTTCTGTTTGCAAACATCATAAGAATATCTAAGAATGGAGCTTTATGGAAACTTGTTACTGTGAATTTTATATGTTCTGTTTTCACAGGACATCAACCGATGACATAAAGTGTCTCAGATTGATAACAGCCATCAAAACTCCATACCTACCTGATGGCCGATTTGATATTGAAGCTTATGATGGCCTGGTGAATGCACAGATTGAAAATGGTGTGGAAGGAATTATTGTTGGTGGCACAACTGGTGAAGGCCAATTAATGACCTGGGATGAGCACATAATGCTTATTGGGCACACAGTCAATTGTTTTGGTGGGAAAATTAAGGTTGTTGGTAACACCGGAAGCAACTCCACAAGGGAAGCAATTCGTGGTTCGGAACAGGGTTTTGCCGTTGGAATGCATGCCGCCCTTCATATAAACCCTTACTATGGCAAAACCTCAATGGATGGCTTGGTTTCTCATTTTGATGGTGTGCTTTCCATGGGCCCTACAATCATATACAATGTACCTTCACGGAGTGGTCAAGACATTCCTCCACGTGTAATTCAATCCTTGGCTCATAACTCTAACTTGGCCGGTGTCAAGGAATGCGTGGGAAATGACCGTATCAAACAATATACTGATGATGGAATTGTCGTGTGGAGCGGCAATGATGATCAATGCCATGATGCTAGATGGGGTTATGGAGCTACTGGAGTGATATCTGTTACCAGCAACCTCGTTCCTGGTTTAATGCGCGAGCTCATGTTTGGCAGGGAGAATTCGACCCTAAATTCAAAGGTCATGCCTCTGGTTGATTGGCTTTTCCAGGAGCCAAATCCAATTGGTTTAAACACAGCTCTTGCTCAACTCGGGGTTGTCCGGCCAGTTTTCCGGCTACCATATGTACCTCTCCCTGTGGAAAAGAGAATAGAGTTTGTCAATTTGGTGAAGGGAATTGGCCGAGAGCATTTTGTTGGAGAAAAAGATGTTCAGGTTCTAGATGATGATGATTTTATCTTAGTTGGTCGATATTAATGTATGGGTTATTCTAATATGTGTCCCAGAACACATCTTAAGAATACTTAAGAAAATTAGTTTATATGAGGAAATGGTTTGGTTCAATAAACACTCACTACCTTAATGAATATAGTATCTTCAAGTTTCATTTCAAATATAGGGTGAGGTTATTTGTATGTTCACCAAAAAATAAGTTTGGGTTCTGTATCCTTTCTAGTGTTGCAAATTTCATAAATCAAATTATGTACAATAGCCAATTAAATAAACTCAATAGAGAACATTTGGTTTCTTTTGGTCACTTTTATAAATGGAAACTGGTTCATAATTATAGAGTTCACACCATTGGAAAGAAGCCATGATATGGATTATGGATTGCGTGCTTTGCAAGCTACAACTACAAAGAAAGGAGACTAGAAGAGTACAAGAATGCAAGGAGAGGAGAATCATTCTAAAACTTCCAACTACACAAAACATCAGATCCAGTACTTGCAGGATCATTTTAGAAGTTGTAAGGAGATTGTTTTTAGTTTTTTTGGTATTTCTTGGGTTTTTTTATTAGAAAATTTAAGACACTAAAAAATACCGTTGAGACGAATAAATTGAACTCCTTTTTTCTTGCATAAGTTGAGTGCGAGGTTTTTTGTCTAGCCCGATAACAAATGAAACTTGAATGAGGTAATTCAAGCCTAGTCAAAAAAATCTATTTTGCCAACTTTACTTTAAATCATTTTTAATGTGTATATCATTTAGAGCAAGACACAGCTCTTATAATGCGCAGCTTGTACAATGGAGTCTAATATGCATAAATATAGGCCAGATTTTATTATTGATTCATTGATTCAGTATAATAATCTCATTCAATTATCCTATTTCATAATCTACATTGATGCACACTAAATAAAATGTAAATTAAATGAGTCAAACCCTTTGGAGCAATATAGTAAAATTTCAGACAAGCATATATATATATATATATATATATATAACAAAAGTATGCAATTTTTAAAAATGAGTTAGGTGTTCGGAAGTTCATTCACGGGATAAAGTTCTTCCATGCACTAAGTGAGCATTAGGTCTATGAGTTTATCTTATTATATTAACTCACTCACTTCTTCATAATGTGAGACTTATTCACTATACTAACTCTACTTGGAATAGCCAATATCTCTCCATCAAGTGTTAGTTAACGGAACACACCACATGACCTCGTCAGGAATACATTCACCACAAGAACCCCCACATGGATATATAGATCACTTGTCGTTTCAATACTCTTCTTAGTCACCAAACTATCGCCTTGTCAATATTTGGTTTAGTTGTCGAACCATCACCTCTCATACCACTTTTGAAAAAAAAAGCTAATATCTCTCCCGAGTGTTATGCAAAAGGGGCAGTTGCGAAAGCCACGAGCAAACAAATAAATAAAGAAAAAGTAGAAAAATTGAGAAGTAAAAAATCACAAGACCTAGTCTGAAATGTCTCAAGTATGAAAAGTAGGATTACAATATTATCGCTCTCACAATTAGAGCATAACACTCGATCTCTTACAATTAGGACGAAACACAATATTCTTTAGTCTCCCACTAGGACTAATCTAGTCTCACACTATGATAGATATCAATTCTCTCACTTATTCTCTATGTTACTCTTCTCACTTGCTTATCATATTTATCTTCCTCAAAGATATCCTTATATAGTAAAGGGGAAGAAGAATTCTTCATAATGAGATAGTGTACAATTAACCTTTGTCATATTTTCAAGTCACATTGGAAATTTTATCTTCAACTTTTTAGATTGAACTCTATAGTCTTCAAGATTTAGGAATTATTTCAAGACTTTGGAAAAACCATTAAATAAATCCAATAGATCATCAACCAAAGTTTAATGGTCACGATATTTGATTAATTTAGGCGAGATTCCTAACAAATATCCCTTCTTGACGTAATTTTCCAGTATCATAAATCTCGCTCCTTTTTAAATGTTTCTTTAGCTTTTGACTCAAACTATTTTGGTCAACATACATTTTGGACAAAAATCTTCTATAGTTGAAATTTACTATCCTCCAAAGTATTTCGTATCTAATGACAACAATGATCAATGTGCTTTTCTCCAGAGTGAAATGTAGGATTATTATCTAGGTTGATTGCATGTTGATTATCATAATGCAAAACATATCTTTCTTGAACATGACCCAATTAATGCAAGTATATTTTCTTGTTTTGTCACCTTCATATGCTGTAATACACTCTAATCTAGTATTTAATAATGCAAACATCTTTATAACTTGGATTTTCAAGCTAGAACTCCACATATAAAAGTAGTTAGATAACCTGGTGTGGATTTTATGGAATATACATCTCTAGCCATATATGCATCATACTCCTTGTCGAGATTGGACAATAATCAACCCACAACTCCAACTATATAGACAATATTTGGTCTTTTACAAATCATGGTGTAATTAGACTTTATACCACTAAAGAGTGAGACACTCTTCTAACTTTTTTCCTCTCTTCCTCACTTGTTGGACATTTTATGCTTAACTTGAAATGTCCACTAAGTGGATCACTAACAAGTTTTATTTTATCCGTATTGAATCTCTTGAGAACAATCTCAATATACTCCTATCATGATAATCATATTAATTTATTGAAATAATAAATGATTTCCCCATCCAAGGACATGTTTTTAGGACATAAGTGTTTGATGGCAAAATATTTATTTAAAGAATTCTTCAAATTAACAATCCAGATTTTCTCATGCCCAATGAATAACATATCAATAAATATAATAATAGGATGTTATAATTTTCATCTTCCTACATTTTGATAAATACACAATAATAACCAATTATCTTCTTGAAATTATGCTTTCCATTTTAAGAGTGTAGGACCTCTTCTTTAGACCACATACTAAGTGTCCCATGCATGATTCTTCATAGCCTTCTACATTCTTCATATATATTTATTCTTTGACATTTCTATGTAAAAAAATTGTTTTGACATCAAGTTTTTCGACTTCTAAGTATACTCTATCTGTTAGGCCCAAGACTACACTAGTGGAGGAATATTTTACCATTGACAAGAATATCTCATCAAAATTCTTTTCTTTTTTCTAATTGCATTCTTTATCGACAATATGAACTTTGTACTATAGTCTGGAGTTTTTATGGCTTTTAACTTTTAATTACAACTTATTAATGTTTTTATTCTTATAAATAGAATTTATTGTTATGTCTACCTCTAGAGCTAAGATTTTTGTATTTATGTCATTTTTTTGTAAAGTTAAATTTATTCTTGAAAAATTAAATTTTGAAAAGGTGAAGAGATAATTTTGGGTAAAGAGATAATTATTAAGGTGAAGCCAGGGACAATGTTGCATGTCTTTTAGGGGGTGTGCATGTATACCCTGTATTTTATCAAAAAATATTTATACCAATCACAATTTTACAATCCCCAAATTTATTTTGTTTGTAAACATAATTACATGATTTGTAAAATATAAACAATCATTATCATATTGAATTATTTTATAATATTGTGGATATAAAATATTAAGAACTTCATTATCATTTCTCCGAAACAATAGTCAATTATTTTTTGTATGTCTTTTTGAGCCTAGCCAATTTATTGAAATTACAAGCTTTATACATATGATTTTTATTTAATTTATTTGGTAATGTTTGACAATCAACTTGAGACTTACATCATTGATTTGCATAATATTGTTTAATTTATTGCTTCTTTGAAATGAATCAATTATCTTTTAGATAATTGACCGAAAGTGAAAGACAGATTATCTAGTATTTAACTTATCTTATTTTGAAGTTGACAATATGATTGTAGAAAAAGTTTTTCAACTAAGAAAATTATGAAAATTAAGTTGCATAATCGAATGAGAGATGTGTGAATGAACGGCACCGACTTATATTTAGTGAGAAATATTCAACAATGTTAACAACAAATTGACCATTTATCAATTTCAAAATGAAAAATCACATAGAGAATAATTATGAAATATATAATTTATTTGATTAAATATATTTAATTTTTTTAATTTTGATATTAATATTTTTATCTTTTTATAATTGTTGATATTTATTATTTTAATTTTAACCTATATTTTACCTCTGGTTTCGAGATCTATCACCGAGTAAAGTGGTAATTATTGAATTAATGTCCATGCAGCGTTCTTTGTTAATGTAAATGCAGTTAATTTTATTTCATGAAAGATAAATATCGAATATGAATCTACTTAAAGAATTTCTGTTCAGAAGTTATATGCATAGGGCTCATGATTCAAATCAATATTTTAATAGTTTTTCGCCTAAATTTAAAAAATATTGCAATATATGGGAAATTACTTGAGAATAATCTTTATTGTAATAAATAAACATATGAATTAGAATTTAATAGGTATGTAATGACAATGTAAGTATTTTTTATACTGTTAGTAAATTATATACCATTTATTTTTAATTATCATTGACTCTCAAGCAAAAGTAATATAAATCAATGATGAATTGTGTACTGACAATATAAAAAAACTTATACCGACGATGCGTGTATTTTAAACTCTATGAATGATCGAATCTTATTTAACGAATCAATATTATAAGATAAATGAATATGATATTTTTAAATGATATATGATCATTAAATAACTTTTAATCTTAACCATAAATATAATTATTTGTCACAATTTATTGTTTTTACAATTTCTATATATGAAAACTTTGTTTTATTGAGTGACTCCTTTTATATATATTAAAATATTGAAGAATATAATATAGTATTTTTATAAGGAAAATTCACTGTAATATGGAAATCTTATAAAAAGAGTATTTTGCATTAAATAGTTTCAATTAATTTCCCATATTTATTCCTAATGCTTATATTTTTCAAAAAAAATATATATTTGAAAATTGTAGAAATTTTTTTAAATGAGTGTAGTTTAAAATTAAAATGATAAGATTCTTTTATATAAAAAAGTAAGATCTATTTAACTTTTTCAAGAGTATATAATTGTTAATGAATGATGAATATTGAATTGAAAATTAAAAAATATTTACAATATCTGTACGCAATCTATTCTCTCATAAAAAAATCTCAAATATGAAAAGTAGTAAATCACTAAAGATAAGTTATTTATTCATAGTTAATATCATTATATATAATACACAAACAATCTCCCTTTGTTTAAACTTGTCCCATTTTCATCAAATGGCATGTCTTCGGTCCCTCTTCTCCCCATTGAAGAAGCTATGGACCCGTCTTCAGTCAAAGAACAAAAAGCGTGAGCTTCTCTTTCAATTTCATTTCTAGACACATTTCATAAGTTATATATGATTCCATCTTCATATGCAATTCACATGTATGCATTATTTGCTCCTTTTGTGGTTTATTGTTAATTTAATTTGCTAGTCTTTTTTGTATTAACAAAGGTATCATTCACCCTTTGGTTAAGGAATTAATCCTGTTTTTGGATGCATGATTGCTCCCTCCCAATAAGTGTCGCTTATGAGATCAAACTTTTGAATTTTTTTATTATAGTGAGATGTAGCGAGACTTTAACCACTGGATCAATGTCTTGTTGGTTAATGTCTTATTGTCTGACTGATTTGTCTTCTTTTCTTATATCATTATTATCAAATCCAATTTTTTTTTCCATCAACAAAACATAGCTTGTATACCTTCTTCATATATTTATGTCATGCACCAATCCATTAGGTAAATGATATACTCTATTTATTTTTTGTTCCATGTGGAATAGGAAAAGGAATATCTACTCTATACGAGGATGTGATGTCATGTCCAAGTGAAGATGTTCATGTTCTCTGGTCAATGTTGGTGGAGTCTGGATCAGCACATCATTCTTCGGCATCAAAATAACTTTATCTTATCTAGGTTTCAGCAAAAAAAATAAAAATACCCATCAAACTCACTAGATGTGAGAATGTAATTTGTTTACTTCTTGATATTATGTACACAAATAATGAACAATATTATGAAAAAAATTAGATGGAGAGAATAAGTATCTCCCTGATTTCTATCACATGTAAATTGTCTATATATCTATTACTGGTATAGAAAATCAATTTTCAAAACGTTTTGAGAGTCAAAATAAACCACATATATCTCACTCGAATGGACTATTTTTGAGTTAAAGATTTCAGAACTATCTTTCTAGTATATTTTATGACTCTTAAATCTTTTATTTCTTTCCAAAACTTAATTCACAAATAAACTTGAAAATTTATTAGGTTGTTTGGACCCTTCTAAACAGGTACAAAGCTTAGTAGTTTGGACACTGTTGTAATGTGATCAAGCAGACTTTTTTGGTGGCGAATACAAGCCAGTTTATGGCTTGAGCAGGTTTAGGGCACATTAGGTTGTGCCAAAATGGCTTATGAATGTATTAAAGGAGCATAAGAGGTGCTAATCCACAGACAAAGAATTAGGGTATATGTATACAAAAAGACAAAATATAATATTAATTAGGCGGTATATGTCTTATTGTGTAAATTTAATCAAATTCAGACTCACATTAGAAGAAAGCTAAATCCAAAATCTAATTTGAACTAAATCCAAAATCTATTTATATCTTATGATTTTGCTTCTTCTGTTTGGAAATGAGTTTATTGTTGGCTTCAAGTTTCATGTCCGAGATCAACATCACTACTAGATAGCTTTAGTAAACATGATGCTGATATGTCCAATGAAAGATCAAAATTCTAGAGGATGTTTTGGTTTTCTGTAGTTTGATCTATTTGAACAATGTGGAATGACAATGTTTTTTCCGGATAAACGAGTGAGTTATGTACATATTATGAATTTGATCCAAGTTAGATCTTGGACTTGGTTTTTATCAAAAATAATTCTTACTCCCTTAGTTTTTGCTAATTGGTGTAATGATCCAAAATTTTGTATTATACTTTCTTCTAAAAAATCAATTATTTATGATATTTCTCTTGTATTGAGTTAACACCCCTTACATGTGTTGATTTTAATGCATTTTGCATAGCAAAAAAAGTTGGATAAAACAAATTTCTTTTCCTTTGAACATAACTTCATTTCACATAATCCAATCAGACTACAAAACAACAAACCATATCAATCTCCAAAGATATCTTCCCTTTTTTGTTTTTACACACTAAGTCATGGAGCTTGAATAATTCGCTATGAAAACCTTAGCTATGAGTAAAAACATTTTCAAACATTTGTCCTAAATGTTGAAGTTGAGCCATGATCCTCATGAAGAGATAAATGAAGAAGGAATTCAAGCTAGAACTATAGAAATGAAGAAGAAGGATGGATTTTGAGTTATTTGTTTCTTTTGGGCTTTTATTACTTTTATTTCTTTAGGCCCAGTCTTTAGTTGGTTTAGTTAGTTAGGCCAACTTGCTATAAATATCTTGTACTCTTTCTTCTTCAAACATCAAGAAAATAAAACCAAGAAGAATCAAGAAGTTATTTCAGCCTCAGTTGCAATGGGATACCATGTTCCTTAACATGGTATCAGAGCTTCTAGCCCTGATACTCCATTCTCCAGCTGCCAAAATATCAAGAACTATAAGAGCTTTTTCTTCATCACCTTCTTCTTCTTCAAGCTCGCATCATCATGGAAAACAGAGCCATTCAAATGCTCAATCCCCTGCAAGATCCTTGTTCTCCTTACTACATGAGCCCTAATGAGAACCCAGGTGCGGTCCTTGTCTCCAAACCTCTCAAAGGTAAGTATTACCATTCCTGGTCTCGTGCAATGTGGATGTCAATCAAAACAAAGAACACGCTTCATTTCATTGATGGATCACTCTCTAAGCCTCCGGTCGAAGATCCAAACTTTAATGCGTGGGACAGATGCAACACTTTGGTGGTTTCCTGACTAACCCAATCAATTGATGCTTCAATTGTTCAAAGCATCCTTTGGATGGACACGACTCTAGAGGTTTGGCAAGGTTTGCGTGAAAGATACTACCAGAGTGATGTATTAAGAATTTAAGAGCTTCTACGAGAAATCTATACCTACAGGCAAGGTAATCTTAGCATAGTTGCTTATCATAATCATATTAAGGGGCTATGACAGGAATTGGATAACTTTAGGCCAATTCCTGGATGTACTTGCACACACAAATGCATATGTGATCTAATACCTATCATAAAGGGATATAAAGAAAATGACTATGTCATTTGCTTTCTCAATGGTCTTAATGATCAATATGAAGGACTGAGATCACAAATTATGTTAATGGATCCACTCCCTACTATTAACAAGGCCTTCTTCTTGTTAACTCAACAAGAGAGAAACATCAACTCTTAACTTGGCGAACCAAGAATCCTGATGAATACTTCCAATAATGAAAATTATGAAAATAAGATTGGGAGAGATACAAAAATAAATAGAGGAAGAGGTAGGGGGAGAACATACCAAACAGGAAGAGGCATTGGCAAATCCTCAATTGGAAGAGGAACCAAGACCTGCACCTTCTGTCACAAAAATGGTCATATTGTTGGTCGATGCTTCAAGAAATATGGATTTCCCCCTGGCAAATTCAAAAACTACGATGTTAACAACATTGGAACAAATGATGTTCAAGCTTATGACTCTACCTCTCAAGATCTGGCAAAGGACCAGACATTGAGCAATAAGACCAATAGAGCAGCATCAAGAGTTAATATCACTCCCCAACAACATCAAACCCTTTTGTCCATATTGCAGCCTGGGATCACACACAACACGAACCAATTTGCTACACACTCTGCAGATCAAAATGAAAACGATAAAGGTATGGTGAATATATTAAGTTGCAATGCCAAAAATCTTGACTGGTTGCTTAATACAGGGGCAACTGATCACATATGCCACACCCTCTCACAATTTCAAACATACAAGACAATCAGCACCATTTTTGTGACCTTGCCTAATGGCAGTAAGATATCTACCAATATATCAGGAAATGTCATGTTTTCCTCTCATATTTACTTAGTTGATGTATTGTATATTCCTTGTTTTACTTACAACCTGATTTCCATATCAAAACTGATTGAAACATCTCCTTGTTAGCTAACCTTTTTGAACAATATTTGCCATATTCAGGATCTCCCACCATTGAAGATGATTGGTGTAGCTGAATTGAGGAGTGGATTATATGCAATGAGAGATCATGTGAAGACTTTACCAATCATAGACAAGACTTATCCTAGTAATTCTGTTAATAGCTTCAATACCTATGATACTAATGTTTGGCATAGTAGGTTAGGGCATCCTTCCCATAGCAAAATGTTAGAAATGCAGAAAACTTTTCCTACAATTTCCTGTACTAAAACTATTGACCCCTGTCACATTTGCCATTTGGATAAGCAAAGAAATTTACCATATGACAATAGGATCTCTAAGTCTGTTTGAAATTTTGATTTACTTCATATGGACATATGGGACCCCTTTGCTACTCCAAGTACTCTTGGACATAGATACTTCTCGATAATAATTGATGATATATCTAGATTCACATGGCTTTATTTTTTAAAACTCAAATCTGAGGTGCCTGGACTCATTAGAGGTTTTATTTGCCTTATTCAAACTCAATTTAGTGTGACGGTAAAGTGTGTGAGAAGTGACAATGGAAGGGAATTTTCCCTTCCTGAATTCTATGCTAGCAAAGGAATAGAGCACCAGACTAGTTGTGTTGAAACACCCCAACAAAATGGGGTGGTTGAGAGAAAACACCAACACATACTTGGTGTTGCAAAGTCTCTAATCTTTCAATCCAAGATTCCTCACTGTTTTTTGAACTACGTGATGACACATGTTGTTTACTTAATCAATAGACAACCAAATAAGTATCTGTCAAATAAGAGCCCCTTTTATGTCTTGTATGAGAAACTCCCTAGCATCATGAACCTAAATTTTTTTGGATGCTTATGTTATGCTACCACTATCACTTCTCATAGAAAGAAATTAGACCCTAGATCAAGATGGGGTGTTTACTTAGGGACAAAAAAAGGGGTAAACGAATATTTGATTTTCGACACCAAGACTCATGAGATTTTTGTCTCTAGGAATGTATCATTTTATGAGCATGTTTTCCCTTTTGAGGGAACTGATGATATTGATTAGGGTCCAAAATTGATCCTACCTAACAATCTTGGTTCTGATTCAAGGCATCTTGAGACTATTAATGTAGAATCAATCATACACCATTCTCAGGACCATATTCAGTCTGGTGAGACTTGTGAGAGTATAACAAGTGATCCTAGTTTTAATGCTCAACCTACTGATACTACCAATAAGGGCATTGCTACTCCTAGTGACTCCAATGACCTTAGAAAGTCTGTTAGGAATAGGCATAGACCTCATTATTTGCAAGACTACCATTGCAGCCTAATTGCTTCCACTTCTCATTCAACCTCATCAAAGTCTTCAAAGGAAATGTATCCCTTGTGCAATAGTATATCTTATGAACATTTTTATTTGGCACACAAACATTTTTCTCTTAGTATATCTTCTAATGTTGAGCCCAAAACTTATAATGATGCAAATGGGTCTAATTGCTTGATCAAAACAATACTTGGATATTAACTGCTTTACCTAGCGATAAAAAAGCAATAGGATGCAAATGGGTCTTCAAACTGAAGTATAGACCCGATGGATCTATTGAGAGGCACAAGGCAAGACTTGTTGCCAAGGGATTTACCCAAACCAAGGGAGTGAACTATATGGAAACCTTTAGCCCAGTGGTCAAGATGACCACCATCAGGGCAATTCCTGCCTTAGCTTCAGCCAACAAATGACACTTACACCAATTAGATTTCAATACAGCCTTCCTTCATGGTGAATTAAAGGAAGAGGTTTACATGAAAGTCCCTCAAGGACTATCAATTGACAACCCCAACCTTGTGTGCAAACTTGAGAAATCACTCTATGGGCTTAAACAAGCCAGTAGGTAATGGCATGCCAAGTTGATGGGTTTTCTCCTACAAACAGGTTATGAAAAATATTTTGCTGATCAATCTTTGTTCATTAAGTCCATTGAATTCAGTTTTACTTCTATACTTGTAGACGTTGATGATCTTGTTCTAGCAGAAAAAAGCATAACTGAGATGAATAGAATTAAGCACTACTTGATGATGAATTTAGCATAAAGGACCTTGGACAATTGAAGTACTTTCTATGGATGGAGATTTCCAGGTCCAATAAAGGGATTACCCTATATCAACGGAAATACACACTTGATCTACTTGAAGAAACTCGTATGCTGGCTTGCAAGCCCTTCTCTACCCCAATGGAATACACTTAATTAGCATAGAGAATGGAGTCCCTCTAGATGACCCAACCACCTAGAGAAGGCTAATGGGTAAACTTCTCTATTTAACTCACACTAGGCTAAATATTAGTTTTTGTGTTGGTCATTTAAGCCAATTTGTTTCCAAGCCTACTAACCTCCATTATGAAGGAGCCAAAAGAGTGCTAAGGTACCTCAAAGGCTCAATCAGTTTTGGAGTTTTCTTTCATGCAGATTCTGATTTCAAAATAAGAGGATATACTGATTTAGATTGGGCAGGATGCCTTGACTCTATAAAAAATGTTTCAGGATATTGCTTTTATCTTGGAAATGCCCTTATCTCATGGAAAAGCAAGAAACAACAGGTCATGGCAAGATCCTCTACCGAGGCCGAATACAGGGCCATAACCTTGGCCACCTCTGAAGCTCAGTGGTTAGTTTATCTCATGAAGGAGTTGAAGATTGTTCATCTAACACTGATTGTCTTGTTTTGTGACAATGAGTCTGCCATTCACATAGCTGCAAATCCTATCTTCCATGAGAAAACCAAGCATATCAAAGTTGACTGTCACTCTGTGAGGGAGAAGATACAATCAGACCTCATTCGCCTACTCTCCATTCCAAGTTCTTCTCAAACCGCCGACATTCTAACCAAGGAATTGTCTCCATCTCTTTTCCATAAGCTTCACTCCAAGATTAGAATGTTAAACATACACATTCCAGCTTGTGGGGGCTGTTGAAGTTGAGCCATGATCCTCATGAAGAGATAGATGAAGAAGGAATTCATGCTGGAACTATAGAAATGAAGAAGAAGGATGAATTTTGAGTTATTTGTTTCTTTCAGGCTTTTATTGCTTTTATTTCTTTAGGCTCAATCTTTAGTCTTTTAAGTTTAGTTACTATTTTCAATTTTCTGTTGGTTTAGAAAATAAAATCAAGAAGAATCAAGAAGTTATTTTAGCCTCACTTGCAATGGGATACCATGTTCCTTAACACTAAAACTGCAAGTGAGAAAAAGATGGTACAATGTTGCTTATTGTTTACTTGTAAATTGGTAACAAAGTTCAGTGATAATGGCAATGCCACAATGGAAATGAAGATTATGGGCTTATGAATAGGATTGAGTTTTTCCCCTACTAGAATAAATCTGGATACTCTACCAAAGCTAACCAATAATTCCAAGAGTTTTATTTTGTATCAAAAGTGTCATTTAATTTGGCTAACACCTAAAAAGCTAATCTCTTTCAAGCAAAAAGAATTAATATCAGAATTGACTACAGTGTGCTCCCCCAATAAAGCAAAGAAAATATTTTAATTATAGAACAATTTTCAAATGAAAGAACCTTCTCTTCTCATGTTTTCTTTAATTTTGCAACATTCTGATTTCTTTTAACCTAATCTGCTTAAGATAGCCATAAAAAGTGTAGGTTAATAACAATGAGAAAATTATCAGCAGTCTATATTTTAATAAGGGTTATATAAACAAGTTCTTTAAAGGAGAAAGTCTAAGAAGGGAAAAATATATGCACTGATAGGGTATGAGTTTTATACACTGTTATTATATCATTCATGTTTTATTATCATCGACTCTATAATACAATAAATGATAGATGAATAATATTGACTATATATAAATCTTTATTATGACATACATAAATATTATGCTCTACCAATAATATGTCATTGTATATGGTTTGGTAATTGAAGCTATATCCTTCAATTATGATGCTTGAACCATACATCTGAAAAATATAGTTTGTTCTAGATTTTCCTTGGCCCTCAGAGATAAGGGTGAGAATATAATAAATTAATAAGTATCATTCATCCTTTCCTAAACATGTCATCAAATTTTGAATAGTAAAAAAGAAATAAAAGTACATGCTTTTTGTTAGAAATAATTCAGTTTCTTATATTGATAGTTTTTTATTTAGTTAGGAATTTCCAAAGATAGTAAGTTCAGTTAGTTGGAGTTAGTTGATGGTTGTTGAAATGTTACTATAAATAGCTGTTGTAATTCTCTTGATTACATGATGAAATACATATGCATTTTTCACTCAATTCCTTCTGTTTTTCTTATGATTTCTTCTTTCTCTTTCTCTATTTTCTTTCCTCACAACACAATTCATATTCTTCTCATCTTGTTCTTCATTAGTTGCATAAGGTGTAGTGTTTATTCTTAAAGATTCCACAGTGGTATCAGAGCCTTTTGTTCGAGACTGGAAGCTGTGGAAGGAAGATTTGGAGACATAAGAACAATGGCCACGAACAATGGTTTCACTATGTCATTACCAGTTCTGGTTGGGAATAATTATGATAGATGGCAAGTGCAGATGAAGGTGCTCTTTGGTTATCAAGAAGTTCTTGAAGTAGTGCAGAATGGTGTTCAAACAGTTGAAGATGATGCACCTGAGGTTCAACAATCTACATTCAGAGAAGGCAAGAGAAAAGATTGTAAGGCACTCTTCATTATTCATCAATGTGTAGATGAATCAAACTTTGAGAAGATCTCAAGTGCGAGAACATCCAAAAAAGCTTGGGAAAACTTGGAAAAGTGTTATGCAGGGGCAGGAAAAGTGAAGAAGGTTAAACTGGAGACTCTAAGAAGGGAATATGAGTTGCTGCAGATGAAAGATTGTGAAACAATCTCAGATTATTTCACAAAAATCAGATCTCTTACAAACCAAATGAAAAGTTGTGGTGATGAGATGAAAGAACAACTATTAGTGGAGAAGGTTTTGAGAACATTGGTACCCAAATTTGATCATGTGGTTGTGGCTATAGAAGAATCAAAAGATCTTGACCAATTCAAGATTGATGAGTTGCAGAGCTACTTGGAAGCACACGAGTAGAGAATCAAGAAGAGGAGTCAAGATAGAGGTGAACACCAACCTCAAGCTCTACAAGCATACTCATTCAAAAGACACTCTAGCCAAGGAAACTTTAGCAAGAAAAGCAAGGGTAGAATGAAAGCTGATAAAGGAATAAGCAGTGATAAATCAAGACAGGATTCAAGCTCCAACTTATCTCAAGAACAAGCAAACATAAAGCATAAGAAGAAGTCTGATAAAAGCAAGATCCAATGTTACAATTGCAAGAATCTTGGGCACTTTGCCTCTAAATGCAGATTCAAGCATGAGAATGTTGGGACAGCAGAAGCAAGATTGGCTCATGAAGATGAGTCAGATGAAGAACAATTTCTTCTCATGGTCCCAACTGAAAAGGATCAAGTCAATGGTAATTGTTGGTACCTAGATACGAGCTGCTCAAATCATATGACAGGCCATAGAGAATAGTTTTCAAATCTTGATGAAACAGCTAAGAGTAGAGTCAAGTTTGTAGATCATAGATTTATTGAGTCTGAAGGGATTGGAGACATTTCAATTCAAAGGAAGGATGGAAGATACTCAAGCATTCATAATGTGCTCTATGTGCCCAAGATGAAGAGCAATCTCTTGAGCATGGGGCAACTGCTTGAAAGAGGATACACTATGTCAATGATGAACAAAACTCTTAAGGTATTTGATGCTGGAAAGAACTTAATTCTGAAGGTCCCTCTATCAAGTAACAGGACATTCAAAATTGGGATTCAAGTGGGAAATCATAGCTGTCTTATCTCTAAAGTCTCTCAAGATAGTTGGATATGGAACAAGAGGTATGCACCCCTGAATTTTAAGAGCCTTGAATCATTGAGCAGAGCTGAGATTGTGAATGGCTTACCATCAATTAACATACGTGGTGGCTTGTGTGAAGAATGCTTAGCAAGCAAACAAACCAAAACATCATTTACCACTCACATTCAATCCAAGACCAAAAGAACACTTGAGTTGGTCTACTCAGATGTTTGTGGTCCATTTGAAGAAAACTCATTGGGAGACAACAAATTTTTTGTGAACTTCATTGATGATTTCACAAGAAAAGTCTGGGTGTATCTGATTAAAAGGAAGAATGATGTGTTCACCCCCTTCACAAACTTCAAAACTCAAGTTGAAAGGCAGAGTGGACAGAAATTAAAGACTCTAAGAACTGATGGGGGTGGGGAATACAACTCAAACAAATGGACAAAATTTTGCATCAAGGAATGAATGATTCATGAAGTGATAGCTCCATACACTCCACAACATAATGGCACTGCAGAGAGATTAAATAGGACATTTCTCAACATGGCAAGAAGCATGCTCAAAACAAGGAATCTACCTAAGAAATTCTGGGGTGAGGCTATCTCAACTGCAACCTACATACTAAACAGACCTCCTACTAAAAGGCTGAAGGAAATCACACCTGAAGAAGCTTGGTCGGGTTTAAAGCCAAATGTGAGTCACCTAAGGATCTTTGGCTCAATATGCTACAAGCATGTTCCTAATCAACTAAGGAAGAAGCTTGATGACAGAAGTGTAAAGATGATCCTACTTGGCTTTCACTCAACAGGGGCATATAAAGTTTATGATCCTTCAACTCAAAAGATAATGCTAAGCAGAGATGTAAGGTTTGATAAGTCACAAGCTTGGGATTGGAATCAAAATTCTGAAGGAACATAAAGGCAAACATTACTACATCTTGAGGAACACAATTCAACAGAACAACTACCCTGTGTTGAACAACAAATCATAGAACAATCTGTTGATAGAAGAACCAACTCAAGAAGACCTCTTAGAACAAGACAAGCTCCACAGAGACTGGGTGACTATGAAGTCTTCCCAGATTCAAGCATTACTACAGAAGGAGATCTAGTACATATAGCTCTGATAGTAGAAGTGGAACCAGTAAGCTTTGATGAGGCAGTAAATGAGCTTCATTGGAATGAAGCCATGAAAGAGGAACTCAAGTCAATTGAAAGAAATCAGACTTGGGAACTCACTAAGCTACCATCAAACAAGAGAGCAATATATGTTAAGTGGGTTTACAAAGTAAAAGTAAATCCAAAAGGTGAGGTGACTAAGCACAAAGCTAGATTGATGGCAAAAGGGTTCTTGCAGAAACAAGGACTGGATTATGACGAAGTATTTGTTCCTGTGGCAAGGATAGAAACCATAAGACTAGTTGTGTCATTGGCAAGCTATCACAATTGGCCAATTCACCAAATGGATGTTAAATCTGCCTTTCTAAATGGACCCTTGGTAGAAGAGGTATATATCACTCAACCACCAGGTTTTATAGTGGCAGGAAAGGAAGATCAAGTCTATAAGTTGCACAAGCCTTTCTACGGTATGAAACAGGCACCAAGGGCCTGGAAAAAGAAAATCAATGGGTTCCTTGCACAACTTGGTTTTGTTAAATGAACTGTTGAGTATGGAATCTATGTAAGAGGTTCAAACTTGGATAACTTGCTAATAATTTGCTTGTATGTGGACGATTTGTTGGTAACAGGCAAAGAGATCGAAGAAATTTCTACATTCAAAGATAATATGAAAGCTGAATTTGACATGAGTGACTTGGGCAAACTATCTTACTTTCTTGGTCTGCAATTCAAAGAAACAGAGAATGGTTTCTTCATGCACCAAAGAAAATATGCTCTTGATGTGTCGGAACGATTTCAGATGCACAATTACAACTCAGTCTCTACACTAGTTGAAACTGGAATCTCTAGTACCTCAACTGATGAAGATCAAGCAGTAGATAACACTCTCTTTAGACAAATGATAGGGTGTTTGAGATATGTATGCAATACAAGGCCTGACATTGCTTATGGTGTTGGAATTGTGAGCAGATTTATGCAAACACCAAAGAGATCTCATCTACTTGCTGCAAAATGACTACTCAGATACATAAAAGGAAAAATTGGGTATGGTTTGTTGCTTCCCAATAAAACTTGCAGCAATACAAACAAACACAACATGGTTGGGTATAGTGATGCAGACTGGTGTGGGGATAAGGATGATAGAAAGAGTACAGCAGACTATATATTCATGCTTGGTGATGCTTCAATATCATGGTGTTCCAAGAAGCAAACTGTGGTGGCTCTATCCTCATGTGAAGCAGAATATATCTCTGCCTGTATGGCTGCTTGCCAATCAGTTTGGTTGGAAACTTTACTCAAAGAGCTAAGGAAGGAAGGAGAGAGCATGTTGCTAATGGTTGAGAATAAATCAGCCATAAATCTTGCCAAGAATCCAGTTGCACACGAGAGGAGCAAGCACATTGAGACACGTTTCCATTACTTACGAGATCAAGTAAATAGAGAAAGGCTCAAGTTGAAGTTCTGCAATTCTGAAAATCAGATTGCAGACATATTCACCAAACCATTGAAGAAAGGAAGATTTGAAGAACTTAGACACAAACTAGGAGTTGTATGTTTGGATGAAAAAATAAGAATTAAATTAAGGGGTGGTGTTAGAAATAATTCAGTTTCATATATTGATAGTTTTTTATTTAGTTAGGAACTTCCAAAGATAGTAAGTTCAGTTAGTTGGTGGTTGTTGAAATGTTACTATAAACCTTTGTTGTAATTATCTTGATTACATAATGAAATACATATACATTTTTCACTCAATTCCTTCCGTTTTTCTTCTGATTTCTTCTTCCTCTTTCTCTGTTTTCTTTCCTCACAACACAACTCATCTTCTTCTCATCTTGTTCATCATTAGTTGCATAAGGTGTAGTGTTTATGCTTAAAGATTCAACACTTTTAATGTTTTTCCAACAAATCAAACAACAACCAGGCCAATAATTTAATGCACATTTTATACATTATCCAATCATACCCTATATTACGAAATCCCCAAATATTTCTATTTATTATGGTGATTTTAATTTGAAACAATTGTCTTTACGATTTCTTAGTATATTCCTATTTATTATGTGTGTCTATATTAACATAATCTAACCTAGTGAATATTACATTATTACTACTCTTAATTGAAAAAATGATGTATATTATAGATTATCCAATCATACCCTATATTGCAAAATCCCCAAATATTTCTATTTATTATGGTGATTTTAATTTGAAACAATTGTCTTTACGATTTCTTAGTATAATCCTATTTATTATGTGTGTCTATATTAACATAATCTAAACTAGTGAATATTATATTATTACTACTCTTAATTGAAAAAAATGATGTATATACTAATGCAAAAGTTATTTATACTGTGATGTAATGAATGTGTATAAATTTTATACAATTAGTACATATATATTACACTCCTCCTCTCTTTACTCAAAACCTAGACTTCTTTATCAATCATCATTATGTCTTCTATAATTTGAAATTTGGTTGCAGGTATACAAAAACAATTGCTCCTCCACCTTCATAGATACAACCTCATTCAAGTCATGAGTCATGTAAGCACCACTCCGCTAAAGGGAATAGACTTTATTGAATAATAGACTTTTAAGTAGGTTTGATGTTAAGTCTATTCACCTGTAGAGAATAATAGACTTTGTAAGTAAACATATATCTAACCTCTGAGTCCTCACATACGATCCTTTGAATTTATGAATATATTGAGTGTATCATCGATAAACTTAAATATTCCTACAATATTTTATTCTTCAAAGGGGAACATTTCACGATTCGAACTCATGACCTTAAATCAAAAACAAATAGTCATGGTTGCAATGAGCCGCTACTACTAAACTACTATAAGTTAGTGGTAGCGACTCAATGGAACAATGACTATTTGTCTCGAGATCATGAATTTGTGTCGCAGAAGTTCCCCCTTAAGAAAATAAAATATTGTAAAAATATTTAAACTTGTAGGTGACATACTCAGTATATTCATGAACTCGAGAAGTCGCATATCAAGGCTAAAATATTACAATATCAAGCCTTAAACTAGTATGGTCAAGTTTTAAAATTTGGCCTATGTTCCAATCATTTGTTAGGTATAGTAGGTCTTCAATGGGAAATATATATAACTGTGGCATTTTAAATTATGAATGATATTTAATGGATAAATTTATTCCCAAACCTAAACAAAGGATGGCCATTGCTTCTAGGTCTAATTTATTTTTGAATAAATATTTATTTTGGTCTCATACGTTTTTTGTGTATAGAAATTTAGTTCCTTAAAACTTAAAAAAACAAAAAATGATTTATTAAAAAGTGGAATGTGAATTATTTTGGTATCTTTTATAACCAACGTCTAGTCATAATTCCGATCTTTGAATATTAATTTGAATTTTATTCGTTTGTGAAATGTACACTAAAAAAATTATAAAAACACCAAATTGGGTATCCACTTTTTTATTTGTTAATTTGTTGGAGAATGTGTCAACAAGATGCAATTTTCTAGTGTTTAGTAGGAGAGTTACGGGTCAAGATAGGACAATGCATAGAGTTACAATTCTGTAGTATTAAAGATGAGTCTTTGGCTAGAGTTACAATGATCACATCCTTTTAATGATAAATTTAGGATTCCACTACTTGAATTGAGTAGGTATTCATGCAAAAATAAAGCCAAATCAAATAACGTTGATTGAGTTCGGCTGGGTAGGGTAAATGTCTTTTTTGATTCTTAGAATTGAACCAACCTATTGCAGATTGAATAGGTTTGAGTAGTTCTATTGAGTCTAATGCGTAAAAGTTCACAAAATTTATAAAATAAATATATAATGAAAGTATGTAGCCAACCCAAATCAATGTTGATCTTTCAAAAGAAAATTAATAAAATTCTATCTTTCTAATATTGCCAAAATTCATTTACTACGTAAGGTGGGACTGTGGGAGTATGCCATGCCTATTATAAAAATATTTCTTAAAATACTATTTTGCAACATTGCCTTTTAATATGCAAATATAGATATATCTAAATAGGATAATTGGTTAATGACTTACCCTGATCAATAAACTTGAGTCTTTAATAAACTAATAAATATTTCTATTCAGTATATCATATTAAGATTTATTATTATATTATCATTATTAGTAATAGCCATAATTCTAGTAAGATATTAATTTAAATATTATCATAGTATAATCATTATTATTATACTATTATATTAATTTAAATATTATCATTATTATTATATTATTAATGATAGCCACTATTATTATATTATCATTATTAATAATATCATAGTATATTTTCTTATTAGTTTTAATATCTAATGTATGAGTCATTAGCTTCACAATAGTTTGGAGTTAAAATCCTCTCGATTAATAGAGAGATAAGTACACCCAAAACAAAAGAGAAAAAATAATTTGACATTTTGATTTTAAGATATAATGAAATGATATTTTTACTCTTATATAAGTGCAAAAATGATCACTTATTTTTCCATTATTAGAGAGGATTTTTGTTTTCTAGTGAGACTGGGTTAGCTTGGGAGTTGGATTATGGAGGGGAAGGGAAGGCTTGGGAGCTATGAAACAAGTGTATTTCATGGTTCCCAAGCCTTCCCTTTCCCTTCCTTCCCCTCCAAAATCAAACTCTCAAACTAACCTTAAGTGCTTACATGTGTTGCACTATTGTATGGGTCTATGCACCCAAAGTTCCATGTTTAAATGTTTAGTTATTAGGGGGTTATAATGAAAAAACAGTTATTTTTAAGCCTTAGTTTAATTTAGTGGCATACCTATCTTCGTATCCAGCTATCTAAAAATCAGATCATCTAACTGAATGAAAATTGTAATATGTGATAAAATTAATCTTTAAAACTATGAATTTAAATTATTTTTAATTAAGAAATTAAAATTTAAAAAAATTCTTTGTACTGACTCTCTCGTATTGAAAAAGAGTTTAACACCGTTATGTTATGCATTTGCTCATGGTTTAGTGCTAATTTTATCCGTTCCAAAAATATTTCTTCAAAGTTAATTTTGATAAAAAAATGTTTTTCCATAATATAAAATAATTGATTCTTTGGAAATTTGCTTTCATCAATAAATAAATTAAAGATCGTAATTTGAAAGTATGCAAGTTAGATCAAATCAAATAATTTTCAAATCAATTTGATTTTGTTGAATAAATCATTTTGATAAAAAAATAATCTAGATTTAATTTCATCAAATTTGATTAAATAATAAATTAAGGACTACAATTTGAAAGTATGTAAGCCAAATCAAATCAAATATTTTTATTATCAATTTGATTAGGTTGAATAAATCATTTTGAAATCTTTAGAAATTTGATTTCATCAAATTTGATAATAAAAAAATAAATTAGAGATTGCAATGAGAAAATATGCAAACTAGGTCAAATCAAATAATTTACATATCAATTTAATTAGATTGCATAAATTACATTGATAAAAAATATTTAAATCTTTTAAGATTTGATTTCATCACAATTTGGTCAACAAATAAATTAAGGTTGCAAGATGAAAATAAACAAATCAAATAAATTCAATACCAATTTCATTCGGTTGAGTTGCACTTTAAAAAATCGCAATCAGATAAGTTAATAATAGTAAATAAGTTTTTTCTCCATTTCTCTCATATTTTTGTTTTTGAATAAAATTTTAAATAAAAAAGTTTCAATTGGCTTAAAGTCACTTACTAGTCTTTTGATATAAATGATTTAATCAATATTCAATTCTTAATAGCGATAATTGTTGGTTGGGACAATTCACACACCTCAAAAAAGATTATTTTCTTAACTAAAATGTTAGGTGATACTCTTAGTAGTACCATAAAATATAAAAGATTTAATGGTGATTATTGGCCCATAATAACTCAGGATCAACCCAATTTTATTTTTTGTATTTAAACAATATTTGAAAATGGTTTTAAGTAAATTAAAGATTACTTATTAACCTTTTTATGGAGGGAAATTCCTTTCTAAAAGTTCAAACGTCAATTTTATCTTAATTTCCGTTTCCCCTAATTAAATAAAAATAAAATATACATTGAAATATCTTTTGCGATATATTTCTATAAAAACCAAATGGTTTTTATTATCTATTGGAATATAATGCAACAATTTTAGTATTTTACGAGTTACTATGGAATTTTCACCAAAAGGGGTCTACAGTTAACAATATTTTTTTAAAATGGTCAAATGATTACTTTATACTCCATTTGAGGTATTACAATAAATTTGTTGCCTTATAAAAAATATTGGGATATTTATATATTAAACAAATTTTAAGCTAGAATTATGTAGTTTTGGTACCTATAAGGATACGTAGGAGTAAGATTAATTCTTATAGCATAAAAATAAAAAATAAATATTTATTTTAATATTTTAAATTTTTTAATTACATAAATCAATAATATATTTAATTCATGCAATTAGTAAGAGAATCGTTTTACTAAGAGCGGACGAGCTGCTAATACCTTCCCAGATCTGTAATCGATTTCTGAACTCATAACTCTTACTCATCCAAATTGGGCTTAAAATATAGTTTTATATGTTGTAACTCCAAAAAATATAGTAGCAACTCCAAAAGAGTCACGTAGCCAAAAATCAAGGTACGATAATATCATGCAATTGTTCTTTCTTTTATCTACTTCTCCACACCTTTTATACTTTCACATCATTCCAATCCCTATCTGTTAGGTATCAGTGACAGAATACACCTAGAAGGGGGTTGAATATGTGTCACGGTTCCCACTTACCGCTATTTGCACCAAAGCCCTCTTCTAGAAACTTCCTCATTTAATCGATTAATGGTATGACTTAATCGATTAAGTCGCACAAAAATTACAGTTGTTGATTGGCTCAATTACACAGTCAATTACAAATTATATAAAATTGATTTAGCAGTTATATTTGAACACAAATGATCATTATTTAACACTAATACTATATTCAAAATATCACATTCAATAGGCAATTAAAAGATACTAAAAACAGTAAAGAGATAAGGGACCGAAATAGTCTGCAACAAGGTTTTTATACTGGTTCGTTTTGCGGTCCATTGCAAAACTACATCCAAATCTCTCCTCTGATCCGAGAGATTTTTCTTCACTAAAATTGAAATCAATGTGCCTTACAAACACACTTCCAATTACAAGACCTTGAACGCTCATTTCTTGAGTTCCCAGAACCTATACCTTGATTTGACCTTACCCAATCGCCTAGGAAAACCTTTCCTACGATCCAGCCCCAGCCAAGAGTATGCTCTAAACTCAAGACCTCCAAGCCTTGGTGAAGACTCTCTGGTCTCTTTGGTGGTACAACACCAATAGACGACTTTCCTTGTTACACAAACAATACAAAGAACAAAGTAATGTGAAGCACTAAAATAGCTCAAATATAACAAGAAAGAACAAGCTATAAACCTATACAAATCTCACAATTACTATGAATATGTATAAGATGAAAATCATGAAGAACATGTGATTTTTCCCTTTAATAGATCTCTAAACAGTAGTGAAAGAATCATGCAAGAACAAGATAGGATGAAGAACACATTTGATAATATGCAATGGATGACATGTTAATCCTAAGCATAATACCGTCTCACTCTAATCTCACATGCAATTCCCTCTGCCTATATGACATACATTGAACATGAAAATACGCAACCTAGCAATTCTAATATGAATATACGAATGTATCAAATCGTATATGAAATCTGTTAACAAAACAGTTTATATAGAAAAGCTGTTTTTCTCCTAGTTAATCGATTAAGTTGCATGTTAATCGATTAACGAGCTGTTAGAGAGTAACTGAAATATGTTTTTCAGTTTATGTTGAAACTGTTAAAACTGTTTTCACGTTAATTGATTAAAGCTTCACTTAATCAATTAACTAACGTATTTTCAGTTAAGATATTAATTGGTAAACCGTCTATATATTATGCTTATCAACTATATATGTTTTACCTTTATGTTATGCCTAAAATGCACAAATAACATTTATGATTAATGCATGAACATCTAGATGGCATGTCTCATGTAAATGATATGATAGTTTTTAGAACTTGTGATATTTGCATCTAGGTTTACCTAACCTAGACTCAATAACTAAGACACATTTAAGACTCTAGTCTAGACATGAAGCTCTTGAATCTTTGGCATGTTGATTTGTTGATTTGCCTTTAAGCTTTTACTAAGTCCTTTCTCTTCATCAAAACATAGGCAAGCATAAGTGCACTCTTACACATTGCACTTTCAATTTCCCCCTTATTGATGATGACAAACTCAACACCAAATTTGTTTTGATGCAAAGCTTAAAAATGATCACATAATGCATGGTTGTTGATTTCAAAGTTAAAGCGCATAACTAGACAATAAAAGCTTGATATTATTTACAACCTACACACATTAAAACAACAAAACAACATTTCTCCCCATTTTGACATTATCAAAAAGATAAACTAAATGAAATTTTGGTCAAAAGTAAGAAGAGATATGAAGTGAACTCAAACAGTAATTAATCAATTAGTGTTGAGAATGTAATTAATTAACCAGTTGATGAAAGAATTGAACAAGTGTACAAATTTATTAGCATTTAATCGATTAAAGCAACATGTTAATCGATTAAACTAACAGAATACAACAATATGATAGATTTAATGACATGGAGGGTTATACATGAACCAATCAAGCATGGAATGATCAAGCATTTACGTTATAACATTGAAGCAGTAGACTCAATCAAGCATAAGATATACATATAACCAAACATGATCAAGATCCATTAAACATGCAATCATGCTATAAGCAAAATGAAACCATAATACAAACGATTTAAGTTCAAATGGCATGTATAGCAAGTCATAAAGTTGCAGCAATAGTAGATAGTTAGAGTTACAATCCAGAACACAAAGAGAAAATATGTCTCAAAATTACAAAGCAGCATAAATTCTACAAATTAGCCATATAGAAGGACTAAACCTAGGGCAATCTAAGATCTAAGGCCTTCTAATCTAAGGATGCAGAGGATGATCTTTGTTATCAGGTACGGTCAAACTACTATCACCCTGGATGAGGAATCTCAACTTCTCAAACTCTGCACAAAATATCCCATTCTGTGCCTCAGCAATGTTCTGGACAAAGCTCCTCATAGCCTGCTGATTATCGATGTAAGAAACTTGACGCTCCTCAAGTTGTTCCAAATCAGTATGGTAGAGTCCTTCAAAGACTGATAGTGTAAATCCATCTCGTTGTTCATCCTTTGCTCCATGACATCTAATTGAGCTAATCCAAAGGACGATTCTTGCTGCGCAGTTCCAGATGGCTCCCCCTGAGTCTCTGCATTAGGTTGGTCTGTACCAGCCTGATCCTCATCACCAGATAGTTCCAAATCCACTGTAGTAAAATCTTCTTGGTATTGCCAAGTACTTTCATGCTTGTAGATACCCATCTTGTTGATAAGGCTTTCACCAACAAGGTGATCTTTGTCAGAAGTCTTTGTGACGATGGTGTCAGATACGTCAATATGAAGATAGTCAATAACTCTCGATATGAAGATACTATAGGGCAGCAATTTGGATTGTGATGTAGAGACATTATACATGGCCTTCAGAATTTCTTCAAGCCAATTAACCATTATGTTCTCCTTCACAACATACATAAATTTCAGATCATTAATAGTAGGTTGTGCGTGGTTAGTGTTCCTATGAATCAAGATGTACGCAATCAAATAGTGAAGTAATCTATTCTCTACCGATAAAGAACCAGCTTTAGTCAATTCTCCCTGGACATACAAATGGGGACCTATGATTTATATATCTCAACAACATCGAAATTAGCAAGCCATTCACAATCACCTAGGCTAACACCAGTAGTGGATAAGCCACCCACAGTCATAAAAATGCTACTATCCATCTCAAACAGATTTCCTGAAATCATAGACCAATATCTACCATCCTTATAACAGAAGTTAGCATAAAAGTCCCTAATCAGGGTTGGGTACAGATTGACCGTTAATTCCAAAAACATTACAACACCCTAAGCCTGCATACCTTTCGGAAATACGAAGTTCTATTCTGCCATCCAGGTAAGATCAACATACCTTATGTAGGTGGGTTTCCTTCCCAAAAATTTGGACAACCGGATCTCCTGAAGTATGAGTGAGTAGTATGGATCTTCATGGTCGTGCCTCACGTTCGGATTTGCAGATGAAGTATTAGGAGGCCTACGAGTGCATTGAGCAGTTGTCTTGAACCTCTTCGAACGTCCTCTTTCCATTGATGATTAAAACTGTGAGTAATGGAGGATGAAGGAGGATAAGGGAGGGAACCTAGAGCTTAGGGTTTTGGAAATGGGAATGAGATTTCTTGGGAAATAGAGATGAATTGAAGAGCACAAATGGGGTAAAAGTGAGGTTTAATACTTCTATTTAGCTAAGATTTTGAATTTTCTGCTTGCAGCTGAGATTTTCAGAGAAAATGAGGAGGAGAGGGTTTGAAAAAAAACGCTTCTGATTCTATTATATATGTTGTCGTTAATCGATTAAGTGATGCATTTAATCGATTAAGTAGTGTAAAAAATTCCAGGTTTTCAGAAAAATGAGCCCAGGTAATCGATTAACATAAGTCTTAATCGATTAAATTTAATGAAAATTGAAATGATTGCTATTGGAACTTATTTTAATCGATTAAGGAGGATAGTTAATCGATTAACTAACATTAGATATGCAGAATCAAGAGGTTTTTGGATTTTAAAAGTATGTCAAGATTTCTAACATTTATCAAGTAATTTTTACTCAATCACATATACATTTTCAGCTTGTCACACAAGAACATGAGTCATAAAAGGAATAGGATGCATTCATAACAAATATATATTTTGAAGCATAGAAGACATTAATCATGCAAAACATATAATAACATTTTTAGACGATTTTAAACAAGATAATTTTCATCAAGAATTCCAAGTTCTCTTCGAAGAACATAGAAGGTATCTCGTGAGAGATGCTTCGTGAAAATATCAGTCAATTGCTTAGTTGTTTCAACAAATTCAAGCACACAGTCGCCTTTTTGCACATGATCACACAAGAAATGATGTCTTATTTCAATATACTTGGTTCTAGAATGCAAAACGGAATTCATAGGTTTATGGCACTTGTGTTATCACATTTTATGGGAATCTTTTCTAATATTAGTCCAAAGTCCTTAAGTTGCTGCTTCATCCAAAGAATTTGAGCGCAACACACACCGACGACAATGTATTCCGCTTCGGCGGTGGACAAAGCAACACATACGGGATTCTTGGATAGGTTTATGGCACTTGTATTATCACATTTTATTGGAATCTTTTCTAGGTTAAGTCCAAAGTCCTTAAGTTGCTGCTTCATCCAAAGAATTTGAGCGCAACACACACCGACGACAATGTATTCCGCTTCGGCGGTGGACAAAGCAACACATACTTGTTTTTTACTATGTCATGCAACTAAGGAACTACCAAGTAAATGACAAGTTCCACTAGTGCTTTTCTTTTCCAACTTGTATCCTGCAAAATCAGAATCGGAATACCCTACCAAGGATAGTGAGGCATCCCTAGGATACCATAATCCCATATTAATTTTCCATTTTAAATATATCATTATTTGTTTTACAGCATGGCAAAGCTTGAAATCTAGCACACATACAAACACTAAACATAATATCGAGGCGACTTGTAGTTAAATACAATAATGAGCTGATAATCCCACGATATTTGGTTACCTCGATTGTTTTTCCCTTTTCATCTTTATCTAGATAGCATGTGGACCCCATAGGTGTTGAAGCCTCTTTACATTTTTCCATTTCGAACTTCTTCAGTAACTCTTTGCAATATTTCGATTGATGAATGAACATGTCATTTTTGATTTGTTTAATTTGAAGTCCAAGAAAGAAGGTCAGCTCACCCATCATCGACATCTCAAATTCACCTTGCATCAACTCAGATTTTTTTTTGCATAGAATGTCATTAGTAGATCCGAAGATTATATCATCGACATATATTTGAACTAAAAGCACATGATTATCTAATCTACGAATAAAGAGGGTAGTATCAACCATACCCCTCACAAACCCATTTTCCAAGAGGAAAGAGATCAATCTATCATACCAAGCTATGAGAGCTTGTTTCAGGCCATAAAGGGCCTTTGTGAGCTTATATACATGGTTCAGATATTTAAAATTTTCAAAGCCGGGAGGTTGATCTACATATACCTCCTTTTGGATGTAACCACTCAAGAAGGCGCTCTTAACATCCATTTGAAAAAGCTTGAAGTTCATAATTGATGCAAAGGGTAAAAGCATCCTTATGGCCTCTAATCTGGCTACAAGAGCGTAGGTCTCATCATAATCGATGCCCTCCTCCTGGTTGTAGCCCTTGGCCACTAAGCGAGCTTTATTTATGATTATCAAGCCAGATTCATCCAATTTATTACGAAAGACCCATCTAGTACCAATCACTGGATGTTCTTTAGGCTTAGGGACCAAGTCCCATGCATTATTGAGCTCGAACTGGTATAGCTCTTCTTGCATATCTATACCCTAGTGCACATCCCCAATGGCCTCATCGATGGTCTTAGGCTCGATTTGAGATACAAAAGCTACAAAATTTCAAAAGTTACGTAAAGAGCTATGGGTTACCACCCCCGTAGTTATATCACCTATCACTTTATCGAGTGAATGATCCTTCTTGGTATTCCATGCGATTGGCAGGTCCAGATGCTCATCTTGAATAGTTTGCTCTGCTTTTGCTTCTGTGTCATGGTCCATGTCCTTCGAGTATGCTTCTTCCAAAGCACCTGCAACATCATCATGAAATCCATTCCTCTTCTCTAAATGGTTTTCAAATTTATCAAATAAATGGTTTTCAAATTCGCCACCATGATCGGATCGAATATATACTATCGTATGATTAAACTAGTTTTGAATTTGCTTGGAAAGGTTTTTGAAAGATAAAAGCATCACTCTTGGATGAGAGAAATAATGTCCATGTAAATCCAGAGAAATCGTCAACGATCACAAAAGCATAAAAGCTACCACCAAAACTCATAACTTATGATGGTCCAAACAAGTCCATATGGAGAAGCTCCAAAGGTCTTTTTGTGGATATCACATTCTTTTTAGCAAAAGAGTTTTTAACTTGTTTACATCTTTGACAAGTGTCACAAGTTTCTTGAGTTTTAAAATCAAGTTTTGGTAGCCCATCAACTAAATTATTTTTAGACAATTTATCTAGATACTTTATGTGAATATGAGCGACACACCTGTGCCAAAGCCAGATGTCATCCTCTTTGGATATAAAACACTTTGAAAATAGAGTAGTGACATCATCTAGATTAACCATATAGATATTATTTATACGATATCCGATAAATTTAACTTTATTAGATATATTGTTACGAATAATACAACACTTAGAATCAAAAGATACACGGTTACCTTTATCGCATAGTTGGCTGATACTTAAGAGGTTATGTTCCATACCTTCAACATATAGCACATTTTCTATCACGGCATGATTTGAGTTGCCAATTGTACCGGTGCCAAGTATCTTCCCTATGTTGTTGTCTCTATAAGTGACAAACCCTTTTTCTTGCAAGGATAGATCTAGGAATTTTGATCTATCACCTGTTATATGTCTTGAGCATTCACTATCTAGATATCAATGTTGTCCATGTGCTCGAAGACATACCTGCAAAACATAGATCACTTGCCTTTTCAGGTACCCAAGTTATGTTGGGTCCTTTTCTGTTAGTAACTAGAGAGTTATCTCCTTTTTTCATCCAAACATACACGCCACTAGGTATACCATATTTTCTAATATAACAAGAGTAGGAAGTATGGCCATGAGTGCCACCATAAAATCATGAAGGAGCCTTTTTATTAAAAAAATTCTTATTTGGCCGATTAATAGGTCTCCTATATGGTCTTCTCTTACGTGAGGGGGGAATATATCCTAGCCCGGTATAGTCACCAACATTTCTGGTTTTACTAAGCATAGTGTCTAACATGTTTTGACTCTCAGTGAGTTTTGTGAGTTTTTCATTTAATCTCAAATTTTCATTTTTCAAATCATCGCAAGAGTCACAAACAGTTGGTTGACATAAATTATTATCAGAGCAATTGCATGCATTACAAGAATAGATCAAATCTAATGTTTCATTTTCCAATTTTAGTTCATCTAATTCTTTTTGTAATGATACTATTTTTGTTCATTTAGCAGGATTACTCTTTTCCTATCGCAACTAATCCTGGCTAATTTATTTAACTCATCATGCAATTCGACATACGCATCATATAATTCCTCATAAGAGGGTGAATCATCAGATGAAGAAGATGAGGTGTCAGAATATACCTCATCGTTTACCTCTTTTGAATTTGAGCAACAAGCATCATCTGTTCTGACCATTAAGCATAGCTTGGTTGTCTCCTCTTCGTCTGAGGTGCTCGATGTCGTGTCCTCTTCTGGTACATCCCATACTATGTAAGCTTTCTTTGATTTGAAGTCCCGAGGAGTGCTCTTATCTGAATCAACCTTCTTGAGGTAAGTAAGATATTGGAACCTCATATGTCCTGACTTACCACATTCATGGCAAGTGAAGCACTCTTTACTCTTGCCTTTTCTGGTCGACTCTCGCGCTTCTTTCTTCTAGAAACGTTTGAAGCCTCCTTTCTTTAGAAATTTCCCGAATTTGCGTATGAGAAGGCTTAAAATTTCTTCGTCTATGTCTAAATCAGATTCATCTTCTTCTCTCTCTTCTGTGGATTGAGACGCTGTTGCCTTGAGAGAAATACTTTTCTTTTTGCAATCTGATTCTTCATGCATAGTCAGGCATCTAAGCTCCATTTCGTGCTCTTGGAGTTTTCCGAATAGTGTTGCCAAAGGCATGGGGTCAAGATCCTTTGATTCCATAATAGCTGTTACTTTCGGTTGTCATCTTCTGTCAAGACAGCATAAAACTTTGTTAGTAAATTCACCTTTGTTAACAATTTATCCAAAGAAACTAAATGGTTAACTATATGAGTAAAACATTTTTTCATATCACTTATAGATTCATTTGGTAACATACGAAATAACTCATATTCATGTGTTAGGGCATTCAGCCTGGCACGCTTGACTTCGCTAGTGCCTTCGTGAGTCACTTGTAAAGTGTCCCACATTTCTTTAGCATTTTGGCACTGCGAGACCCAAAAGAACTCATAATAGGATAGGGCCAATGTGATGATATTTTTGGAATGCAAGTTATACTGAACCTTTTTGCGTTCATCATCGGTCCATAGACTTTTAGATTTATCTTTCGGTTCATCGTCCACTAAATGTTGTGGAACGAAGGGCTCGTTGACTACAGATTCCCAAATATCCGAGTCGATGGCCTCTATAAAGATTTTTATGTGAACTTTCCAGTAGACATATCCTTCGCCACTAAATAGGGGAGGGCGATTAATGGATGCACCATCACCGCCAAAGGGTTTGGAGGAACCCATTTATGGTTGAGCTAGCATGACGTACTAGCTCTGATACCACTTGTTAGGTATCAATGACATAATACACCTAGAAGGGGGGTTGAATAGGTGTCGTGGTTCCCACTTACCGCTATTTACACCAAAGCTCTATTCTGGAAACTTGCCCATTTAATCGATTAATGATATGACTTAATCGATTAAGTCGCACAGAAATTGCAGTTGCTAACTGGCTCAATTACACAGCCAATTATAGATTATAAAGAATTAATTTAGCAGATATATTTGAACACAAATGATCTATATTTGGAAGTAATGCTATATTCAAAATATCAACTTCAATAGGCAATTAAAAGATACTAAAAACAGTAAAGAGATAAGGGAAAGAAACAGCCTGCAACAAGGTTTTTATACTGGTTCATTTTGCGGTCCACTGCAAAACTACATCCAGTCCTCCCCTCTGATCCGGGAGATTTTTCTTCACTAAAATTGAAACCAATGTGCCTTACAAACACACTTCCAATTACAAGACCTTGAACGCTCCTTTCTTGAGTTCCCAGAACCTAT
>NW_017720730.1:0-37070 GCF_001865875.1 Lupinus angustifolius | reverse complement strand
TGTTATAAACTCAAGACCTTCAAGTCTTGGTGAATACTCTCTGATCTCTTTGGTGGTACGACACCAAGAGACGACTTCCCTTGTTACATAAGCAATACAAAGAACAAAGTAATGTGAAGCACTAAAATAGCTCAAATATTACAAGAAAGAACAAGCTATAAACCCTATACAAATCTCACAATTACTATGAATATGTATAAGATGAAAATTATGAAGAACGTGTGATTTTTCCCTTTAATAGATCTCTAAACAGTAGTAAAAGAATCATGCAAGAACAAGATAGGATGAAGGACACATTTGATAATATGCAATGGATGACATGTTAATCCTAAGCAAAATACTATCTCACTCTAATCTCACATGCAATTCTCTCTGCTTATATGACATACATTGAACATGAAAATACGCAACCTAACGATTCTAATATGAATATACGAATGTATCAAATCGTATATGAAATCTGTTAACAAAACAGTTTATATAGAAAAACTGGTTTTCTCCCAGTTAATCGATTAAGTTGCATGTTAATCGATTAACGGGCTGTTAGAGAGTAACTGAAATCTGTTTTTCAGTTTTATGTTGAAACTGTTAAAACTATTTTCACATTAATCGATTAAAGCTTCACTTAATCGATTAACTGATGTATTTTCAGTTAAGATGTTAATTGGTAAACTGCCTATATGTTATGCTTATGAACTATACATGTTTTACCTTTATGTTGTTATGCCTAAAATGCACAAATAACATTTATGATTAATGCATGAATATATAATAAACTAGATGACATGTCTCATGTAAATGATATGATAGTTTTTAGACTTTGTGATATTTGCATCTAAGTTTACCTAACATAGACTCAATAACTAAGACACATCTAAGACTCTAGTCTAGACATGAAGCTCTTGAATCTTTGACATGTTGATTTGTCGATTTGTCTTTAAGCTTTCACTAAATCCTTTATCTTCATCAAAACATAGGCAAACATCAGTGCACACATTGCACTTTCACTATCCTCTCCCCTATTTCCTATATTATACCATATTATCCCCGAGTAAAATAGGGAAAAATAATTGACAAAAAGTAGCTATGGCACATGAAATCATACCAGTAAAATAGTCTCTAAGAAATTGTCATCAATTGCAACCCTATCTCTTAACCTCTCCGGCTTAAACTGTGCTTTACTTGATTCTATGTTTATTTGCTCCTTTCAATTTTCATTTTCATTACGTTTTTTATAATTAAAATGTTTATTTAAAATTAAAGAGTGACAAAGGTACAAGAATTTACAAAAAAGAGTCAAAATTAAAATCAGTAATTATACTTGTTTGGTAGCCTAGGAGCAATACGAAACTAAATATTCACATTGTTACAATTCCATTCAAAATATGATATTATAATGTGTTCACTTTCATTATTCTCATCTGAGAACTGATGTGATTAACCTAATAACAATTGTTTATACTTAAAGACTCAGAATGATACATTAAAATAAGAATGGACTACTAAGTACTAACAAATGAAAAAATAGAGTAATTAAATTTCAAATATATATTCTTTATTTAAATGGGAGAAGTGACTGTTTGTATATTAACATATTGCTAACCTAAAAATTGGCCATTTAAATTAATAATTTAGGTTGTCATAAACAAGTATAAGAGATTGTTAAATCCACAATAATTTGCTTGATACTAGGCATTCAATCAAAAATTATTATTCTAAGTTGGTTTTAGATTGAGGTTTGATTAGTTGTTTGATTATACTAATTACCAATTAATTGATTAAACTATTAGCAATAAAGATATTGGGATTGAACTTTACTATTTACTATTGTTGTGCCCCGATTTTTTGTTGCACGGTCTTATTAGAGTCACCACTACATTTTTTCAGTCAAAAATGTAGAAAAACCTTTTGGCCCAATCGCATTGGGCCTTGAACTTTGATGTCTAGGTTCGGGAGTCGATTACAAACTAGGGAAGGTACAAGCATCCTAGTTGCCCGTTTGAATGGTACCATTACTATATTGCATGCATTATTAACTATATCTTTACCAAAAACGAAATTACTTTATTTTATTATTAGGTCTGACAAGACATTATCTTGGTCCTACGTATCCCTTTTTGAGAATCAAGACTACATAGTTCTTTGAATAGAAAAAAGTTTGTTGGTTGGGTTAATTTTATTTCTTAAAACGTTTAATTTTTTTCCCAAAATGAGCGAAGCATAGTCCCTACATCCGATATTGCATCTCATATTAAAACTTGGTTAAGAAATTCCAATTTTTGTTTTTTGTTTAAAACCTTTTTTTTAAAATATGAGTGAAGCATAACCCTTACGTCCGATATCACATCTTATATTAAAATTTGGTTAAAAAATTCTAATTTTTGTTTTTTATTTAAAAAAATATTTTTAGGATGTGGAAATATAATTAGTCATATTAATTATAAGGAACTGAAGTGTACCTCTTACGTCCGACATTGTATCATACCTTAAAATTGTTGAAATGTGATAAAAGCAAAACTAATATTACAATTATCAATTACCAATTGAGTTATATGCATTTGTTGTAATTATAGTCAAATGTTACAATGACAATTATTACTAATGTGACTAATAAAAGAAATAAAATTATTATAAATGAAATAAGAAGAAATAAAGTAAGGAGATTGACATACATGTTATGCCTATTCCAAGAAAAATAGAATAATGTAATCCGCATGGATTCTGGCCAGTCAAATCACTAATTGTATGGGAGTTTAGGCACAAATCACCAGACTTGAGATGCATCCCACGACTCTTCTGTCTTCTGTTATTTTTTGTTTTCTCATGGAATGTTATTTTCTCTCTAGTGTGTGGTTGTTTCAAGTATTGAGTTATGTTAGGGAATAATATAGTAATTAAAACTAATTACTCCCACCAAAACTGGGAATACTAAAAAGAAAAGTAAAGAAATATTTTTTTTTTGTATTTTTTCTGAATTTTGTGGTTTTCTTGGATTGTTTTTTGGTTGAAAAATATTGTTTTTTGGATGATTGTGTATGGAAGATGATGTTTAGGGGAGAAAATTGTTGATGAATATATTTTTGATTGAGAGAATTGTTGATGATTATTGGAAATAGATGATGGATGAAAAATTTTTTTGGATGAAATTTTATGGATTTGTGGGTGAGGGAAAGGTGGATGAGAAATTGATGAGTGAGTTGATGTGTGAGAGATTTTAAGGTTGTTGTGGATGATATGCATTTGTTGTGTATGAGAGATTTTTGGGATTGTGGATCCATGATTTCATGTCTCATATGCCTATTTTAAAGCTGAATTTTGACGCATGTTTGAAAATCAAATCAAAACCCCTATTAACTTCCAAGGGAAAGTTAAGGAGATTCTGATTTTTGCTTTTTATTCAAATTCAAAACTTTGATTTGTGTTATTATGATGTTTAAAAATTCAAATTTAATAAAAGTCAGCAATTCAAATTTAAATTATTTTTATTTTGGAACACATAAAAAATGTCATCTTTAATAGAAATCTAAAATGTTTATCTTATTTTTATTTGTTATGTTTTTGAAAAAAATGTCTTTTGAGCCATACAAATTTGGGTTTTCACAACTATCAATTAGTAGACATTTGATTCAACAACACTTAATTATCTAGCTTTGATTTTTTCACAACAAGAACCTCAATGGTACTAAAAGCTAACGTCTTAGTCAATTTAGTAGCTCATGGAATATAGTTTTATGTCTAGCAACTCTACTAACAAGATGAACAACTATGATTCACAAAATACATATTTATGTCTAGCAACTATATATGCTTGTGAAATTGAATTTTAATGCAACACCTCAATGTCTATAACAATTGGAACACACCTCAATTGCTAGACATTCAGTGTTTATTTGCTCTTGCATTGGGTGGAACTGCTCAATTCCCTTGTATTTCAGAACAATAGCTACACCAAAATTTCTCATGCATTTCGCCCAATGCGGGAATTGTGTTTAGGTGTGGCTTCTACACTCTGCTATTTTCGTTTAGTGCAAGGGTTGTGTTTGGCGTGGCTTCATGGTCCTGTCAGATCAGCTGGGTGGGACTCCTGCATTGGGTCTAAGTTATTCTTGTCCTGCAACTTGACTTTTTTTGCAATAATTCCTATTGTTTAGGTCTGCACAAATACTATAAAAATAATATCCGACAATTCTCATCATACATTAAAATTTATAATCAATTTATCAATAATTGGACTAAGTTATGAGTTAACATGCCATAAAAGTGATAGTTCAATTATGATAATTTAGCACTTAAACTTATGTATGCTTATGAAGTATGATACTATATAGATATGTTAAATTAACACGCAAGATATTATGTAAATTGGTGTCTTTTTATTATTATTATCATTAGACATTGTTGTAGTGTTCGAATAAGTTGAGTACCAAGGAGTCAATGTGACTCTAGGGCAATATGACTACTAGATGTAGATTATATCTACTTTGATATATGACTTGTATGAGCTAGAATATCAGTTAGTGTACATCGATTTCCTTTAGTTAACAATTGTGAGTGTGTGAACTTAGATTATGTATGCAAGTCAAGTTTTGGAGGGAAATAAAAGGTTTGGAAGTTATGAAATATATTTATGAGATAATTTTAGAGTCTTATATTTCTCTTTCCCTCTAAAACTCAACTCTCATATGAAAGTGCATAAGGTGTAAAAATTTATATTCCCTCAATGCTAAATGTAGTTTTTAAAGGGGATTCCCCTTATAGGATAAATTGACTATACTTATCTTACTAATCTTATCAAGTAGATCTGAATAAGTTCTTGGTTGTAGTTTGATAAGATATAAGTTTGGTTTTCATTTTATTGGTTATAAACATTATATTCATATGTTTATCCTTATTGACACTTCTTGATTTTCTGTTGAACATCGGTTTCATCCCTTTATTCTCTATCACACCATCATTCAGATTTCTCCTTTCTCTTTTTATGAGACTTTTAATTTTCATGTACACATAAAGGAATTGATGGTTCATAATCCACATTACTACAACTTATTTTCTTCTATTTCACTTTTCCAAACATTTGAATTTCTCTCCACAACTTGAATATAACCAAAACAAATCAAATCAAAACCCCTATTAACTTCCAAGGGAAAGTTAAGGAGATTCTGATTTTTGCTTTTTATTCAAATTCAAAACTTTGATTTGTGTTATTATGATGTTTAAAAATTCAAATTTAATAAAAGTCAGCAATTCAAATTTAAATTATTTTTATTTTGGAACACATAAAAAATGTCATCTTTAATAGAAATCTAAAATGTTTATCTTATTTTTATTTGTTATGTTTTTGAAAAAAATGTCTTTTGAGCCATACAAATTTGGGTTTTCACAACTATCAATTAGTAGACATTTGATTCAACAACACTTAATTATCTAGCTTTGATTTTTTCACAACAAGAACCTCAATGGTACTAAAAGCTAACGTCTTAGTCAATTTAGTAGCTCATGGAATATAGTTTTATGTCTAGCAACTCTACTAACAAGATGAACAACTATGATTCACAAAATACATATTTATGTCTAGCAACTATATATGCTTGTGAAATTGAATTTTAATGCAACACCTCAATGTCTATAACAATTGGAACACACCTCAATTGCTAGACATTCAGTGTTTATTTGCTCTTGCATTGGGTGGAACTGCTCAATTCCCTTGTATTTCAGAACAATAGCTACACCAAAATTTCTCATGCATTTCGCCCAATGCGGGAATTGTGTTTAGGTGTGGCTTCTACACTCTGCTATTTTCGTTTAGTGCAAGGGTTGTGTTTGGCGTGGCTTCATGGTCCTGTCAGATCAGCTGGGTGGGACTCCTGCATTGGGTCTAAGTTATTCTTGTCCTGCAACTTGACTTTTTTTGCAATAATTCCTATTGTTTAGGTCTGCACAAATACTATAAAAATAATATCCGACAATTCTCATCATACATTAAAATTTATAATCAATTTATCAATAATTGGACTAAGTTATGAGTTAACATGCCATAAAAGTGATAGTTCAATTATGATAATTTAGCACTTAAACTTATGTATGCTTATGAAGTATGATACTATATAGATATGTTAAATTAACACGCAAGATATTATGTAAATTGGTGTCTTTTTATTATTATTATCATTAGACATTGTTGTAGTGTTCGAATAAGTTGAGTACCAAGGAGTCAATGTGACTCTAGGGCAATATGACTACTAGATGTAGATTATATCTACTTTGATATATGACTTGTATGAGCTAGAATATCAGTTAGTGTACATCGATTTCCTTTAGTTAACAATTGTGAGTGTGTGAACTTAGATTATGTATGCAAGTCAAGTTTTGGAGGGAAATAAAAGGTTTGGAAGTTATGAAATATATTTATGAGATAATTTTAGAGTCTTATATTTCTCTTTCCCTCTAAAACTCAACTCTCATATGAAAGTGCATAAGGTGTAAAAATTTATATTCCCTCAATGCTAAATGTAGTTTTTAAAGGGGATTCCCCTTATAGGATAAATTGACTATACTTATCTTACTAATCTTATCAAGTAGATCTGAATAAGTTCTTGGTTGTAGTTTGATAAGATATAAGTTTGGTTTTCATTTTATTGGTTATAAACATTATATTCATATGTTTATCCTTATTGACACTTCTTGATTTTCTGTTGAACATCGGTTTCATCCCTTTATTCTCTATCACACCATCATTCAGATTTCTCCTTTCTCTTTTTATGAGACTTTTAATTTTCATGTACACATAAAGGAATTGATGGTTCATAATCCACATTACTACAACTTATTTTCTTCTATTTCACTTTTCCAAACATTTGAATTTCTCTCCACAACTTGAATATAACCAAAACATACAAAAATGCTATCTTATCCTATTAAATTTAGGAGGAATTCATTGTTTTTATTTTGTGGCTTAAGGGTCTTATTTAAGACATTTTTTAAGGCTCTATTGGGTTAGCAAATGATCTTTGTTCATGAGATTCTGGTCAATGCTAAAATTTCAAAGAGCTTGAATTATTCTTTCATTGCTCTAATCCCTAAGATCCTCAACCCAAACAAAATACTAAGACTACAAAAATGCTATCTTATCCTATTAAATTTAGGAGGAATTCATTGTTTTTATTTTGTGGCTTAAGGGTCTTATTTAAGACATTTTTTAAGGCTCTATTGGGTTAGCAAATGATCTTTGTTCATGAGATTCTGGTCAATGCTAAAATTTCAAAGAGCTTGAATTATTCTTTCATTGCTCTAATCCCTAAGATCCTCAACCCAAACAAAATACTAAGACTACAAAAATGCTATCTTATCCTATTAAATTTAGGAGGAATTCATTGTTTTTATTTTGTGGCTTAAGGGTCTTATTTAAGACATTTTTTAAGGCTCTATTGGGTTAGCAAATGATCTTTGTTCATGAGATTCTGGTCAATGCTAAAATTTCAAAGAGCTTGAATTATTCTTTCATTGCTCTAATCCCTAAGATCCTCAACCCAAACAAAATACTAAGACTTTAGAGTCATCTCCCTTATAAGTTTTTTATATAAAGTTTTGTCTAAAGTCTTGGCGGGTAGACTAAAGTTGGTGATTGGGTCTTTAATTTCAGACTCCCAAACGATTTTCATTCAAAATAGGAGCATCATAGATGCAGTCGTTGTGGTAAATGTTGAAGGTGAACTCAAAGAAAAGCTCAATATTTTGTGTAAATGTTGATATTGTTTTATTAATGCAACCTCTCAGTTCTTATAATGTAGAATTGAGTGCTTCCCTTTGTCTTATCTTGGTATTTCTATGGGAGCAAGTCCAACAAGATTTTCTACTTAGATTTTAGTAATTGATGCGGTTGTTAAACATTATGATGATTATGTTATGTTTAGTGTGGGCTATTCCGAGAAAACATGGTTGATTTGGCCCCAATCATAGTAACAATGAGATTATGGAAACTACTATAAGCACAATGTTACTACTTCAAATGTAGTTACATGCCTAGATTTAGAACATCTTATGCTATATATGTTAGCTAATGTGGAGATTATACCTAAGAAATGGAAATTTCATGTTAGGTCAAAACGTGTGGGATTAATTTGAGATTAATAGGAGTCATTTTAATTTAGTATAGATGCTATAGAGGCAAAGTAAAGGGAAAGAAACAAAAGTAATTTATGTGTGACCTCGTATATTATGATGGTAATATGTATTTTAATTCATGTTAGAGATGAGCTCTTGAATCCCTCATCATGGCCTTTTTAATAAGAAATGTTGAGCCATTAGATGATGACATGGATCATTAGCACGGATAAGGATCTGATATCTCAAATTGCGTTCCAAATTATGACTCGAATTAATGAAAACATGTCATGTCAACTAAAAAAAATTAAATATTCATTAGTTTTTTCTATTTTTGCTTCAATATTATTAATCCAATATATAGTTTGGGACACAATTTGAGACAACCACACTAAACTACTTGTACTATGGGGTGATGAAGATGTTTGTAGTGAACAATGATATCAAAATCCATTTATTGTTTTCAAGATGATATTATTGTCTATATGTTTTGATTGGTCAATTTTTTCCACTTAAAAGGAATGCTCTTAAGCTTTTATTCCTCCAAATCAATAAAAACAAATCACATCATTATCAATCTCTTTCATGTGTAGAGAAGATTCTTACATAAACTCTGGCCATGTTAATCTAGCAAGCTTTTTACTATTTATAGCCGCTTGTGTAATGGTTCAAATGATTAATGTGAAGTAGTTTTTGAATAAAAATAATTTGAATATAAATTTGAAAAGCTAGAATAAATTATAAAAACATTATTCTTAAAAAGGTTGGACGTGGCAATGATCTGTTGTAAAATATACAGTTCCTTTTTAAGTGGATGAATTTTCAAATATCGGAAAATATTCCTTAATAACTTATTATATATCTTAAAATTTATTACTTTTTTTTAGGTTGTTTTAGGATTAGGAGTATATTATATATATATATATGATTATCTTATTTATTCATGTGCACACTGCACACTTTGATTGCAGGGAAATAGTTTTTTTGAGTCTATTATCTTCATCTCTCTATTTATTTTACAATACAATGGCAACACGATCAAGTCTGTGGACAAATCTTTCGTGTTTTATTTAGGAAAACGTGAGAGTCTATTATATGAGAGGTAATTCAGAAAATTTAGAAGTTCCATACAAGAATTGGTTTTCTTATTACTGTTCATGACATTTTATAGGTGAAAAAAATGATGTTCCTAATTTGTGAAAAAAATAAATGAAATTTGTACGTCAAATTTAAACAAAATTGAAAATTTAAAACAAATCAGGTTAGAAAATGAGTATTCATTATTTATAAAAATAATCTAATTATATAATTTACATTTATATTTCAAAATAGGTCTTATGGTAATTGTGAAAATGTGTGATATTTATTTTCTTGCTTAATTATTTTGTTACTCGTTAAAGACTTAAGTAGTCCAATATTTTTTTTCGGTCACCTTCTTAATGTACTTTTAATAATTTCATACTTTGTCTATCATGAGCAAACTTATATATGGAGTGTAATAATTATGCAAGAGTGAACATATTTTTTGGGAGTGAAATGTTTTATATAAGATACAAATTTTGAAAATTACTTTTGTAAATAAAAAATTGGATATTCCAAGTATGAGTTAGTATAATGAAGAAGTTCCACATTGTATAGAAATGGAGAGTTAAATAACATATAAGTGCATGAAACCATATACCTAATGTCTTAAAGTTTTAGGTCAAGATGTAGTGTCAAACTCACTTTTTTACATATTTCACTTAGTCCATAGAAGAATACTTTAGCTCAGGGCAAAAGATCTCTCATTGTTTGATTAAATTATTGAAGTGGCAAGTCGATAGATAATTATTCTTATGTCAAAAGTCTTGCCAACAAGAGGTCAGACAATGTGTTCTTTTGAAGATATGACAAGCCAACAATGATGCAAGTGAAAAGAGAAGCTTTGGTATACCCAATACTCAAAGTGGAGTAACTTAACCTAAGGTGGAGATTTTGAGTATTTCAAGTGTTAGTTAGTGTAGGTTAGAAGTACCACGTTATGTATAAGTAGATGAGTTAAGAGCATATAAGTTGATGGACTCATAAACCTAATGGCTTAAGATTTTGATCAATATGTAATGTCAAGCTCACTTATATTCTTCTTTCACTTAATCCACGAAAAAAAATATTTTATCCCATAGATGAAAATCTCTTGTTATTTGGACTCCTCAATCCCGAGAACAAGTAGATAGTTCATAGATTAACGCCTTAAGGTTTTGGATTAATATATTGTGTCCAATCTACTTATTAAGTTCTTATTTGTTGTTTAATTAGACACAGTTATATGTAGATCTATCTGTATAGTCCCATGTGTCAAAAGTCTTCCTAGATATACATGGTAGTTTAGTTGGATCGAGTATTGATGTAACATTTATTTATGGACCTATCTATGTGGTCCCTTATACAAAAGTCTTCCTAACGATATGTGGTACCAAAGCGACAATTTAATTAAAGATAATTTACACTTCTGTTATAAATTTGGAGTAGATAGTTTGTGATTAGTGGCAATCGGGTTGGACTCTTCTTTACACAATTGAATATTCGAAAGGTTTCATTAGGAAAATATAATCATGTTAGGATCACACTTGAGAAATATTTTTGAAATGAAGTGTGAATTTATTGAAGTATCACTAATTTAAATGCTTAATTAATTAGTGGATACTATATCGTAGGATAGTCTATTATGGGTTGAGTGGTCCATACCCAATCCAATATAGTTTATCTGATAGCTCTATTAGAGATCGACATATCCTTCATTTGTTATTGTATACAATTTTGATCTATAAATATATCTTCAACATACAGTACAAGCTAAAATGTGAATTGCTATTTAGTTCACTTCAAAGTGAACTAAATATAGATCATTGGATTAAAAAGTTTGGATATCAGTAACTGTTTGGGAAAAATAAGAAGTCATGTTGCAAGTGTATGATCTTTGTATTTAAATTTTGTTCAGCACATAAGTCGTGGAATAGGGAAAATAATTCACAATGTTGATATTTTCCTGCTCAAAAATCGTGAAATAGGACCACAACTTCATAAGGTGGAATTTTTGATACCTAGAAGTCGTGGAATGAATAACCGACTTCATAATTTTGATGTCCATAAGTTATTATTAGGCTTCACGACTTCTGAACTATTTTTAGAAGAATCGTCAAAAATCAATAATAGACAAACCAACTTCTATACATATTCTATTTTCACACATAAGTCTCAACTTTCATTCACGAGTTCTATACAACCTATATTCTCCTAGGAAAATCTGTAACCATTTACAAAATATACGGATAAAATTAATTTGTATTTAATCTAACACCAAGTGGTATCTATAGAGTACTTCCTCTATTTCCCCTTGAAGACTTATAGTCTATTGCCACACCTTGCCCAAACCCTTAGTGGTATCTATAGAGTACTTCCTCTATTTCTTAAGATTGTGAAACTTCTTTTAGCTATGCATACTTGGAAATTATTGAATTCCAGACACATTTTGAGTGTTGCCTGTAGACCTTCAAGTACTTCAAAAAAATAAAGGAACCTATGCCATATTGAAAATGAGTTAGACACTTCTGCTTCCATCACTCTCAATGGTAAAGAAATCTTATATCATACAAAAATATTCATGTTCCAAATTTTTATTCTTTAATTAGAAAAATTATTTTGTATTACATTTATTAATGTACAAAAAAGCAATATAAAAAACCTCTTAATTCTAGTTTGAAAGATATAAAATAGGAAAATGTATGTTTGGACATTAATTTATAAAGTCACATTACTTGCTTTGAGCCAAGATCTACAAACTAATTGCAAGATTTTAATTATAAAACAAAGGTGTTAAAATTGTATGCAACAAGAAAGGACACTATATACAGTAAAATGCCTTACATATTAGAGATGAGGAAAGGAAGATACATTGATAGCAAGAAATACAAGAGATATCATACAACCTACAACTTAATAAACACCTAAAATGAATATTGTTCCCATTGCCCACTATCCAAGAGAATCTTCTTGAGTGCAGAAGTCATCTTCATCCATGGGATCCTCCTGCTTTTGATCCTCCTCAACATGATTACCAGTGCTGGTTTCGGCATCAGATATCAGTCCACCTTTTGCATCAGCTATATCATCATCATCGGAGCCAGTTCTGCTGCAACTCTCAGTTTCCGAGTCAGATAAACAACCATGTTTTTCTCTCTCATGATCATTATCATTTGCAGAACCTCCAAATTGCTCCCTCAATTCAGGGGCAACAATGCCAATCATCTCACTTAGTGCTCGTCGATCATTATCTCGGGTGGCGGAAACTGCAGCAGAAGGATTGCTCTGACTATCAGCCACCACTCCATTTGGGTCGTGCAATGCCCCAGAGCCTTCACTGTTGTCTTTGCTTCTTGTATATTTGTTTTCTCCATCTGTGGATGGGACTGTACTGCAAGCCCAGCTACCAGCAAGTTCAGAAGTTATAAGGTCTGCTGTTCTGATCGTGTCTCCAACTTCTGAGTCCTCCTCGACAGTTTTTTGAGTTTCTGCAGCATTATTTGATTGTGGGTGATGTAAGACTTCCTGAGAAGTTGTTTCAATATGCTCTTCTATTTCTTGTACACAGACATCATCATCAAACTGAAGTGTGTCACCGACTAAAGCGCCAGACTTGTTCAAATCGATATTTTGTTTACTAATAGCAGGACTTTCAATTTCATGAGTTCCCTCGGTTTCCACAGCTTCTCCATCCATCATAGGTACTGTATTGGTACCATCTATATCAGAACCAAAGCCTCCTCTAAGACTGTTGTCATGATCTGCACTGGTGAATTCAGCCTCTTGTGTGTGTTGGCAATCTTGACTTCTTATATCACAGTCATGCTTCTCAGTAACACTGGCTTCATCACTTGATGTTTCAACTCGATCTTTGTTAACCTTCTTCTCGGAGGAAGTTGATCCAGCCTTTGCAGAATTTTTGTTATGGTATCCTGCAACTTCTTTTTCTCGGGCCGAGGTTCCAAAAATGACTCCATCCAGATCAAGAGATGTATCATCATAATTCTCTTCATCTTCTAAAGTTCTCTGCATAGACTTTAATTGTTCCTGTTGCTTGGCAAACAGTTTTTGTATCTCCTCGGTTGTGGAATAAAATGCCCGTAGCTGTGTTTCCCTACAAGACAAATAATCATTGTTAATTAACTTTTGAGCTTCAGCTAAAATCTAGAAATCCACCATCACCATGAATAAAGGCAAAGGTACATGTTACATCAGAAATCACCATCTCACACACAAACATACATGTACAGTTATATGAACATGAACCGCATAACCATGCCAGCATCCCCAATTTCAATTGAATTTCTACTATTATAAGTTATAACCCACAATAGTGTCCAATTTCTGCTTTGCAAAATTATCATTATTAGTTGCTCATTACATACAAGAAAAAAATAACATGATAGAACCATAAATGCATTGTATAACTCATTTAAAGATAAACTTAAAAAGAATGAGGTATAAATGCTTCCTACTCTCCAATTTTATTTCTCAACTAATCACATAAGTAGTAAAAATTAACTCCAGACAATGTTTATTGAAAACGTTTTAACTTAACAAAAAAAATAAAACACAAACTGACAGTCACATAATGCCACTGAATACACTAGTATCCTAATCAAAATTATTCAATTATAAATACAGGAGGAAGGATGTTGAGATATGCCCTACAGATATACCACCTTTAATCTTGCCCTCAATTATTAATAAATGAGGAAGGGTGCGTGAACAGAAAATGGGTTTATGAGTAGCACTTACTCCAAGGGTCTTATATCTATTGGAAGTTGCTTAAGCCACTGGATCATCCTATTTGTGAACTCAAGTTTCTATGTTCTTTATATCCCATTTTTTTCTAGAGTATCTTAAAATAGCCTAAGATTCATGATTGTAATGTATATGCACTCTTATGATGACCTATGAATTTGCTAGAATTACCCTCAACTTTGTTTGTTCAATTGCTTCTAGCTAATTTTCTGTAAGTCTTAATTTATGTTAATCATTGTTTCCATGCAATCTAGCAGCCCTGTTTATGTAAGATTATAGAACAGCTCAAGCAATATTTCCTAACACTAAACCATGACAGAAAAGAAAACGGGTGTAAGAAATGACAGAAACATGATAAACAACTAGGTAGGAATTAAGACAGCTAGAAGGATGACCTATGTCCTCTGATATTCTATGCCAGCATGTCTGTACATGTAGATTATGTTGGAAATATGATCTACCCTCCCCAGACCCCACTAAGTGGGAGCCTCGTGCACTAGCCTGCTTTTTTATGATAATCAAGTTGACTAATTTTACATACAACCATTCAAATTGCAGATGTACCACGGTCATAATTAGAAAAGACCCGAATTCTTACCGAAGCATAAGCCTTTCTCTGGCACCTTTTAATCTCTGTTTCTCAAAATCAAGATCTCGCATTGCAGCAGTTATCTCTAGCTCAAGAACAGAGACTTTAGACCATGCTTCTTCTCGAGCTGCCTGCTAACGACAACCAATAAAGAAACTTCACTAAAAATTGCTAGGATAAAATATAAAAGATAAAGAATCAAGCAAGAAGCTTGAAGCAACAGATCAAGTACAAGATTCTTCATTTTTTGGACAATGACCAATACTAATTTAAAGTCGTGACATTTGTCATATCAATAACTTACTCTATGATTTCATGGAAGTAACATCAATAAGACAAGTTTAAGAACACAGGGTACAGGTACAAAGAAGACATTGTTTCATAAAAGAGTTTCGCATAAAAAAGGTGCCCTGCATTACAGGACATAAAACATTTCATCTCTTACCTTTTCACTCTCAAGCTCTTTCCTTAATCTTTTTGTCTCCTGCTCAAGCTCTTCTACTCTCTGCTCCATGAATTAGCATTGGTTACAGCTAATATTAACCAAAATATGAAAAAGTAACATGAAACTTGATATAGAATTATCACGTTACCTTTAACCCATTTGCAGTGGCTAGCTGCTCTTCGTGTACTTGAGTTTCCAGTTGGCGAACTTTATTCTCAGAGACAACCACTTTTTGCCTAGTATCCTCCTGCAACAGATGATGAAAAATACTTTCAAAAGTTTGATAGGATTTTCCTTCTGAGTAGGCTAAAGGATCAACACTGTAACCATACCAGCTTGGACCTCAAGGTTTCAACCAACAAAGACTGTTCTCTCTCAGATTCCTACAACAGTGTCATATACAACTTGTAAGCCCTTTAAAGTAGAGAGAAATTTTATTAGTGTTTTAGTACCAAAATTTTCAAACCTGAAGCTTATTTATTGCTTCTTGCTGCTCTCTTTCTCTTCTTGAGGAAGCATCAGTGAGTCGTTTTAATTCCCCTTGGGCCTCATATTGGGCTCTATGTACTGCAGCTTTTAGATCATCTGCAGCCTTTTCTCGCTCTTCTTTTCGCTGAGTTCTCTCTTCGTCTAATTGTTCCTTGAGTTCAGCTATGTTTACCTTTTGACTGAAAGTACGGGAGAAATTGAGATAAATGCAATACTATCCAACCTAAATACTATCACTACTTTCAACCATAAAAAAATCCTTATGAGGGAATCAAGCTCCAAAAGGTCCAAGTTGCCACACTCGTCAAAATAGTAAGTGATCAAAACTAAGTTAAAAACATAAAAACCATTTTGGTAATGTCTAATTTGACGGGAATATAAAAAATCAAACTCAACTAGAACAAAGCTGAAATTATATAAAACGAGTAACTAATTATATCCTACAATATTTAAATCAAATCATAAAAGATCGATATGTTAAAAAAGTTAAACAAATCATACGTGTTTATTATGTCATTTGCTTCAGAGCATGATTGTATAGAAGCACTAAGCCTTTCATTAAGATCTTCCATGGCACGTTTCTGTTCAGCTGATGCTTTGTGGACTTCAACGAGTTCCTTTTGTTTGAGATCAACCATTAGCTGTAATTCTTTTACTTGATCAAGGTAAAGTTTTTCAGTTGACTCTCTGACGGAATTTAATTCCTGTAGAATGGATCATAAATTAAATAAGATATTCTAGGTTAAAACTTATTAGTAATAAGAATAATAAACTGAAATCAAGACACATTTTTCTAGAGTCCATAGGATGTACAGATAGTTATTAAATTGTGTAATATCTACGAACTAATTGCAAGATTTTAATTAGAAAACAAAAGTGTTAAAATTGTATGCAACAAGAAAGGACACTATATACAGTAAAATGCCTTACATATTAGAGATGAGGAAAGGAAGATACATTGATAGCAAGAAATACAAGAGATATCATACAACCTACAACTTAATAAACACCTAAAATGAATATTGTTCCCATTGCCCACTATCCAAGAGAATCTTCTTGAGTGCAGAAGTCATCTTCATCCATGGGATCCTCCTGCTTTTGATCCTCCTCAACATGATTACCAGTGCTGGTTTCGGCATCAGATATCAGTCCACCTTTTGCATCAGCTATATCATCATCATCGGAGCCAGTTCTGCTGCAACTCTCAGTTTCCGAGTCAGATAAACAACCATGTTTTTCTCTCTCATGATCATTATCATTTGCAGAACCTCCAAATTGCTCCCTCAATTCAGGGGCAACAATGCCAATCATCTCACTTAGTGCTCGTCGATCATTATCTCGGGTGGCGGAAACTGCAGCAGAAGGATTGCTCTGACTATCAGCCACCACTCCATTTGGGTCGTGCAATGCCCCAGAGCCTTCACTGTTGTCTTTGCTTCTTGTATATTTGTTTTCTCCATCTGTGGATGGGACTGTACTGCAAGCCCAGCTACCAGCAAGTTCAGAAGTTATAAGGTCTGCTGTTCTGATCGTGTCTCCAACTTCTGAGTCCTCCTCGACAGTTTTTTGAGTTTCTGCAGCATTATTTGATTGTGGGTGATGTAAGACTTCCTGAGAAGTTGTTTCAATATGCTCTTCTATTTCTTGTACACAGACATCATCATCAAACTGAAGTGTGTCACCGACTAAAGCGCCAGACTTGTTCAAATCGATATTTTGTTTACTAATAGCAGGACTTTCAATTTCATGAGTTCCCTCGGTTTCCACAGCTTCTCCATCCATCATAGGTACTGTATTGGTACCATCTATATCAGAACCAAAGCCTCCTCTAAGACTGTTGTCATGATCTGCACTGGTGAATTCAGCCTCTTGTGTGTGTTGGCAATCTTGACTTCTTATATCACAGTCATGCTTCTCAGTAACACTGGCTTCATCACTTGATGTTTCAACTCGATCTTTGTTAACCTTCTTCTCGGAGGAAGTTGATCCAGCCTTTGCAGAATTTTTGTTATGGTATCCTGCAACTTCTTTTTCTCGGGCCGAGGTTCCAAAAATGACTCCATCCAGATCAAGAGATGTATCATCATAATTCTCTTCATCTTCTAAAGTTCTCTGCATAGACTTTAATTGTTCCTGTTGCTTGGCAAACAGTTTTTGTATCTCCTCGGTTGTGGAATAAAATGCCCGTAGCTGTGTTTCCCTACAAGACAAATAATCATTGTTAATTAACTTTTGAGCTTCAGCTAAAATCTAGAAATCCACCATCACCATGAATAAAGGCAAAGGTACATGTTACATCAGAAATCACCATCTCACACACAAACATACATGTACAGTTATATGAACATGAACCGCATAACCATGCCAGCATCCCCAATTTCAATTGAATTTCTACTATTATAAGTTATAACCCACAATAGTGTCCAATTTCTGCTTTGCAAAATTATCATTATTAGTTGCTCATTACATACAAGAAAAAAATAACATGATAGAACCATAAATGCATTGTATAACTCATTTAAAGATAAACTTAAAAAGAATGAGGTATAAATGCTTCCTACTCTCCAATTTTATTTCTCAACTAATCACATAAGTAGTAAAAATTAACTCCAGACAATGTTTATTGAAAACGTTTTAACTTAACAAAAAAAATAAAACACAAACTGACAGTCACATAATGCCACTGAATACACTAGTATCCTAATCAAAATTATTCAATTATAAATACAGGAGGAAGGATGTTGAGATATGCCCTACAGATATACCACCTTTAATCTTGCCCTCAATTATTAATAAATGAGGAAGGGTGCGTGAACAGAAAATGGGTTTATGAGTAGCACTTACTCCAAGGGTCTTATATCTATTGGAAGTTGCTTAAGCCACTGGATCATCCTATTTGTGAACTCAAGTTTCTATGTTCTTTATATCCCATTTTTTTCTAGAGTATCTTAAAATAGCCTAAGATTCATGATTGTAATGTATATGCACTCTTATGATGACCTATGAATTTGCTAGAATTACCCTCAACTTTGTTTGTTCAATTGCTTCTAGCTAATTTTCTGTAAGTCTTAATTTATGTTAATCATTGTTTCCATGCAATCTAGCAGCCCTGTTTATGTAAGATTATAGAACAGCTCAAGCAATATTTCCTAACACTAAACCATGACAGAAAAGAAAACGGGTGTAAGAAATGACAGAAACATGATAAACAACTAGGTAGGAATTAAGACAGCTAGAAGGATGACCTATGTCCTCTGATATTCTATGCCAGCATGTCTGTACATGTAGATTATGTTGGAAATATGATCTACCCTCCCCAGACCCCACTAAGTGGGAGCCTCGTGCACTAGCCTGCTTTTTTATGATAATCAAGTTGACTAATTTTACATACAACCATTCAAATTGCAGATGTACCACGGTCATAATTAGAAAAGACCCGAATTCTTACCGAAGCATAAGCCTTTCTCTGGCACCTTTTAATCTCTGTTTCTCAAAATCAAGATCTCGCATTGCAGCAGTTATCTCTAGCTCAAGAACAGAGACTTTAGACCATGCTTCTTCTCGAGCTGCCTGCTAACGACAACCAATAAAGAAACTTCACTAAAAATTGCTAGGATAAAATATAAAAGATAAAGAATCAAGCAAGAAGCTTGAAGCAACAGATCAAGTACAAGATTCTTCATTTTTTGGACAATGACCAATACTAATTTAAAGTCGTGACATTTGTCATATCAATAACTTACTCTATGATTTCATGGAAGTAACATCAATAAGACAAGTTTAAGAACACAGGGTACAGGTACAAAGAAGACATTGTTTCATAAAAGAGTTTCGCATAAAAAAGGTGCCCTGCATTACAGGACATAAAACATTTCATCTCTTACCTTTTCACTCTCAAGCTCTTTCCTTAATCTTTTTGTCTCCTGCTCAAGCTCTTCTACTCTCTGCTCCATGAATTAGCATTGGTTACAGCTAATATTAACCAAAATATGAAAAAGTAACATGAAACTTGATATAGAATTATCACGTTACCTTTAACCCATTTGCAGTGGCTAGCTGCTCTTCGTGTACTTGAGTTTCCAGTTGGCGAACTTTATTCTCAGAGACAACCACTTTTTGCCTAGTATCCTCCTGCAACAGATGATGAAAAATACTTTCAAAAGTTTGATAGGATTTTCCTTCTGAGTAGGCTAAAGGATCAACACTGTAACCATACCAGCTTGGACCTCAAGGTTTCAACCAACAAAGACTGTTCTCTCTCAGATTCCTACAACAGTGTCATATACAACTTGTAAGCCCTTTAAAGTAGAGAGAAATTTTATTAGTGTTTTAGTACCAAAATTTTCAAACCTGAAGCTTATTTATTGCTTCTTGCTGCTCTCTTTCTCTTCTTGAGGAAGCATCAGTGAGTCGTTTTAATTCCCCTTGGGCCTCATATTGGGCTCTATGTACTGCAGCTTTTAGATCATCTGCAGCCTTTTCTCGCTCTTCTTTTCGCTGAGTTCTCTCTTCGTCTAATTGTTCCTTGAGTTCAGCTATGTTTACCTTTTGACTGAAAGTACGGGAGAAATTGAGATAAATGCAATACTATCCAACCTAAATACTATCACTACTTTCAACCATAAAAAAATCCTTATGAGGGAATCAAGCTCCAAAAGGTCCAAGTTGCCACACTCGTCAAAATAGTAAGTGATCAAAACTAAGTTAAAAACATAAAAACCATTTTGGTAATGTCTAATTTGACGGGAATATAAAAAATCAAACTCAACTAGAACAAAGCTGAAATTATATAAAACGAGTAACTAATTATATCCTACAATATTTAAATCAAATCATAAAAGATCGATATGTTAAAAAAGTTAAACAAATCATACGTGTTTATTATGTCATTTGCTTCAGAGCATGATTGTATAGAAGCACTAAGCCTTTCATTAAGATCTTCCATGGCACGTTTCTGTTCAGCTGATGCTTTGTGGACTTCAACGAGTTCCTTTTGTTTGAGATCAACCATTAGCTGTAATTCTTTTACTTGATCAAGGTAAAGTTTTTCAGTTGACTCTCTGACGGAATTTAATTCCTGTAGAATGGATCATAAATTAAATAAGATATTCTAGGTTAAAACTTATTAGTAATAAGAATAATAAACTGAAATCAAGACACATTTTTCTAGAGTCCATAGGATGTACAGATAGTTATTAAATTGTGTAATAATATAAGATAAGGAGAGAGACGTTATAAATTAAAAAAAAATTACTTACACTCTCGTGGAGCTCAGCAGCTGCACGATTTTCATTACGCAAAGTATCAATTAAAACAACCTGATTCTCCAATTGCTTTCTCAGTTCCTGCCAACAAGAGCATTGGATACCATTAAATAGAGAAAAGGTATGCACCACCGAATGTTATTTCAATCCTTCTAATTTAACACACCGTGTTTGATCGTTGAAGGCTTCGGAAATCATCAAGAGATATGGGCCCCTCGGGAGCTCCAATGCCTAAACCTTTAAGTCTCTTGTTTTCAAAAACAAACTCCTCTGCGTATTCAAGAAAAGAGAAGGAAAGCAAGAGGGGAAAAAAGCACAAGAATGTGAGGCAAAAGCAAATATTAATATCAATGTCGAATTGTTATAAATATTAAGAAAATGGCATGTTCTCAAAATCAATTTCTTTCTTATAAAACAATAAAATAAAAAAGTTTTCTTTAGACTGCAACATCATACCAAAAGAGACCATGATGACCTAATAGTATAGTAGAGAGAAAAGGCCAAGATAGATTTCCAAGAATCAAGTGGTGAAAATTGAAGATAGCAAAGGAAATACTAGGTGAATCTAGAGGCTTTGGACCAAACGGTAAACAATCATGGTGGGAAGTAAAAGTTTTCAAGACATGTGTAATAGAAAGATGTCACTCGATCTTAAGGGAAAATTTTATATGGGACTAACATTCACGCAATCTTATAGGGACTGATGTTGGATGATAAAATGTCAACAAAAGATAATAAACGCAATGTAGCATAAATGAGAATGTTATATTAGATGAGAGGACACACTAGACAAGATAGAATTAGTAATGAATGCGCTATGGAGAAAATCTGGGTAGCTCATATTGTGGAAAAGATTATACAATCAAACCTTAGGTGATTTGGACTTTGGACATGTGTGGAGGAGACCGTTAGAAGCCCCGGTAAGGATAGTAAATCAAATGGAGGTTAATTTAATTTTTATAAGCACAAATAGACGAAGAAAAACCATAGACAAAAAAATTACGAAAGATTTAGAGATAAATGTTTTGTCAATGGACATAATTTTTTAGTGTTATGGTGCCGTTTCGATCCATGTAGTCGACCCCACCTACTGAGAATAAGGCTTGCTTGTTGTATTAAGAAAATGGCAAAAGCCTACTTCTAATCACTGATGCATGCTAAAACTCAAAGCAGCACAAAATCAGAAGCCTAAATTTTACATATGAGCACATATTAGAGTAGAATACAGAAACGAAAAAATGTAGTAAGATTGTATGCTGCTGATCATACCACTACCTGCTTTTCGTTTAGCAATTATATTATCTGGCATTGGCATAGACACGGACACCTCCCGATATACAAAAGCAAATGCAACCTCTGTAAGGAAAGACACAAAATTTATAATAAATTGGGAAGAGAACTTGCATTTTACTAAAGCCTTGCAAATATTATAACCCAAAACTAGCAAATTATGAACTTTAAGAAAAAAACTATACTAATTAATAAACTTTAGTAATTTCTAAGAAACAACTAAAACATTTTGTTTCCCAATTCTTATGTAATATTGTCTTTCAGTTTTATGTTCGTTTTCATAGTAAAAAGATATTAAAAAAGAAAGTATGTTCAATTAGTGAGGGGAACTGAAACATTAACCAATAAATTTATCAACAAATAATAATCTGTAACAACGATAAGTGGACTGGAAATGAAGAAAAATAATACTGAAGATTTGAAAACAACTCATATTACCATGTTGAGGAGGGGCAGCAAATGATATAATATCTCCGTGACAGACTTTGACAGCAGCACTATTCTTTTTCAACCTTTCCCAGTTAAGATAAGTTCCATTTGTACTGTATAAAGCTTTACAAAGATCAGAATATGTGACGAAAAAATAATTTAAAAGTGGAGCAAATACTCATTTTGGTCATCCCAAGACATAACTAACATCCTATCGGTCCTCCTTAGTCAGTTTATCATAGACATCAAATTGGCCCTAATATCATAGTTAATACTGTCAACTTCATCGTTCAGGGATCAATTTGATATTATTTTAGGGATTGATTTGATGACCAAAATGTGGCACTGAAGTATCAAGGACCTAATCAATGTACTTATAAATGAAAGACCCTATGATTCCTCAAATATCTTTGAAGGACAAGAATGAATAGCTACTTAAAAACAAAGAAAGCTATTTTCTTTTTCTCAACAGTGGAACCCAATTTGCAGAAAGAATCAACAATAACCTCGTATCTTTCAAGAATATCGCCATAGTGTCCTCCATATTTTCTTTGGTAACTTTCATCCTGTATATTCTGCAATGATTAGCACTAACAGAATTAGAATCAATCTGGAAACGCACGTCGTCCACCAGCCGTCCAATGCAGTGCTCATCAGCAGTTAACAAAATATTTATCCCCTGTAACAATCTCCTTTAATCAAATGATATTCAAACAATGTTCCAAAAATTAAACATTACACTCACCAAATATTAATTAACTCTGCAAATTAGCATATAAAAAGTACACACTTTTAAGCTTTTTAAATGTAATTTTAAGAATAGAATGAACGAATGCAATATAAGTAGATCGGAAAATATACATATTCTGTAAATGTTACGACTTCTACTTGTCCAACATTATGATGTTTCCTCATAAAATTAAGAAAAACAAGTAACCCTAGTGGGGCCGGCTAGGTGGAGCAATGTCGTAATGTTTTATCATAAATTATGTTCATTTACAAAGTATTGATCTCTAAATATTTCCTAATTGTTTTCATCTACGGTTTTTTTTAGTCTCTCTCCCTCTATAAATTGGACTAAGTTTCATTTGATTCATCGTCCCTAGTGGAGCTTCTAATGTAAAATTAAGTGAAAAAAAATTTAGATGATCACTCGAAGGCATTTGTTTAAAAAATAAAAGCTTCCATTTTTATGGTTCATTGACCTTCACCTAAAACATTTATCTGAAAAAAGCTTATATTCAGCTTCTAGGAGAAAATAAATTCACAAAAACACACTTCTACAGTTTTACCTAAAACATTTATGGTAAAAATCACTTTTTTCAAGCCAAATCACACAGATCATCCATCAACATATTACCACATTTTGACTAACACAGCAACTATAACAGAATTCAGAATCCCACAGATATATACGATAATGTGCATAAAAGTTAAACAAAAAAGAATACAATTAAAAATAAAAAATACTTGGTTGCGTTTTCGAGCATTTTTGGATATAGCTGTGAGTACACCCCAAACTTGAGGATCAGAGTTTTGAAGGGACTGAGAAGCAATGTTGGATGCAACTGATAAAATGAAATCTCTGGAGTTCATCCCCTGAACGACGTCGTTTTGGAGCTTCGTGGTAATTTCCTCCTTTATCGCCGTCGTTGTCATTGCCGTGTAGAAATTGGCGGGGAATTTGAAACCCTAATGCAACTAATTTTGGTGCCAAATCAATAGGTTCTGCGTGAGAGTGGTGCTATACAGTTACAAAGGTTGTTGACGTCACTCCTTTGTGTTTTTTATAGTTTGTTTATATGATAATAACAATTACTAATTATTAACTAGAGGTTCATATTAAAATGTGAAGGATTAGATTTGTAGTTGTTGAAGTCACTCAGAAGGTTAATTCTTATAGTAAAAGGATCTGCTACTTTTTCTTCTCTTCGTGTATTATTATATACTATTATACCCAATGATCACAGGTACATATTGTATTTTGATGGTTGAACTCTAGTGCCGTAGAGCTTAGTTTTTTTTTCTCAAGCATTACTACAAAATATAAAAGTGTCCCTCATAGTCATAGTTAAAGATAGAAAATTTACTCAACAGCTATGAAACCTATAATATTACATGAAATTGAATGTTAAAAAATAAAATGTTAATAAAAGAATAAACTCAATGTAATTATAACGTTAATGATATTGTGCTAGATGGAATTACCAGTCACTATAAACAAGAAGCTTATTTAAGGAGAGATTAATAAAAACTATAAACGAAATAATTCTAAAAGATTTAAATACTAATATTTTATTAATAAATTTAATTTATAATATAACATTCTGATATCTATATCATCTAACTCTCCTAAAATGTGATTTGAAAGTATTAGCACTTAAAATAGTTACGTACACTTTTCAAAATAAAGAAATGTATATGTATTTTACTTAAGTTTTGATGTTTTTAAAAGTAAAATTTTGATATTGTATTATTGGTTTTTGAAACAATTCATTTACAGAGTAATTATGTATCCGTTTAATAAATTATTTTAAAATTCATTGTAATCATAAAAAAATCATGTAAAATTCACATGAAATTTACATCTATTAGTTCAGTTAATACTTTGAATTAAGTTACATGGACCACATTTTTATGCTTAAGAGTTTAATTTATTACAATAAATAAAAAGAAAACATGTGGATAGTCTTACATCAAAATGTTTATAATCTCAAGTTCTCAACCTACTTATTGAAGGGGGATGTTCACATTTTATCAGATTAAACAATTTTCAAAATAGTTTAATTGCATGGCCAATATGATAAACCGCTTATAAAAATGGTAAAAATAATGAAATAGTCATTTAGCAAATATATTTAATTAATAAATATTTATACATATAAAAAATCTAAAAACTACTTTTCCAAACAAAAGTTCATAGTTTAATAACTTCTTAGTCAAATCCACCTAAAAATAATAACTTCTCAGTCAACTTGATCATGTGAAGAGCATGTACGTTAGATTCCTTCTCTAGCTTCTCTTGGAAGCCAACTTTTCTACATAAAAGTGTCTATTACATCCAATCCAATGTGAGTTAGGAAGAGTTTAATTAATGGGTTTGTATAGAACTTTCTTTTTAATTAGTAAATTAACTTTTTTCTAATTAATGGTTTTTTCAGCCTTAGGCATTCGTTTCTAAGACCCTGAAGATTTGTGTATGGTATGGTTGGTTTCCAATGATTTTCTTAATCATTTGAAAGAAGGACTTTCTCATCAACAAAGGAGGTAAGATTTTGATGAGGATATTTAACAAGTGAAATTACTAATACAATGAAAAACAAGCTTTAATCCTATAGGAATTCACTATATGGATTAAATATTATCATAATATTTATCATAAATCATGTTTATTAATAAATTATTAATCTCTAAAATTTTCATAATCGTTTTTTGGTTCATCTTCCTTAGGGATAGCAAAATTATCCATAATTCAAAATTCATCGAAATTAAATTAATCCAAATCCATCTGTTAGAACTAATTATTAGGGGTGTAAGCGGTTCTGGTTTAAATCGTGAAACCGATGAAACCAAACCGAACCATAAAATGTGATTCGGTTTATTTCCATGATTCGGTTCAGTTTTTTGTATTTGGAACCATTTAAGATTGGTTCGGTTCACAGTTTTGTAAATTTTGGAACCGTTAGAACCGAACCGAATCACATATTATAAAATAATTTTATTTTATGTTTGGATGGTTAAGCTTTAAAGTTATGAGATAAAATATGATTAAAAATTTAGTATTATTAATACATATAGGCTATAAATAAGAGGCAAATAGAAAAAATAAATTAGTAAACAAACTTAAATATCTATTATCTCTATTATCCATTAAGAAGATAGAAAGAAAACTAAAAACTAATATACATTTTGTCACTATTCAGAGATGAAATTAATTAAATAAAAAAATAAAAGAACTAAACGAAAATAAAGAAAGATCTTGACGACATTACTAATGATGTGGAGTATTATGTGTTACTATTTGATTAAAGAATTATATCAAGTTTGTTATTCTTAAATTTTGTTAGACATTGTCGAATATTTTGTGGACTAAAATTTCAAGTTTGTAATGCGTTGAGATGTTGATTTATTATTGTTTTACTAGAAAGAATATTAAATACTTTATTATTCATGTGTTTAGTTGACTCTATACTTTGCAAATTTTGATCAATTATTTCTGAAGCATTTTCTTTAAATAAGTTGAAAAACTGCGAAATCAAACCGAACCATTAATGAACGGTTCGGTTCCTAAATAAAATTTGTGGTTGATCGAGTAGAACCGAACCATATCTTTGTGTTCAGTTCTGTCACTAAATTACGTCAAAAACCAAATTGAACTTTTACACCCCTACCAATTATATTGCATCAGAGATTCTTGCCAATAAGAGTGTTTGTAAAGAAACTTCGCAAATTCACCTTTTTTAAAAGTTTTTATCAAAAAAGCACTTTTTAAAAGTGTATGTTAAGAAAATTATTTTTTAAAAAGTGTTTTTTCTTTAAAAGTAATTTTTTTTAAAACACAATTTAAAAATGTTTTTTAAAATTAGTATTTAACAATACTTTATGTAATAATAATTTTTTTTCTTCAAATTGCTTTATTAAAAATGTTTTGTTCAAATTAAGAAAAAATGAGTTGGATATTCATCCAATCCATTAAAATGGATACATGGATAAAATGGATGGATTGAAATCCATTGGATATGGATGCATTGAATAATTTAAAAATGTGATGTAATGAATTTATATGAATTGGTGGAGAGTTTTCTATCCGTCCATTAGGATCCAAATCCAAATCCATCCAAACTCATCCAATTACCACCCATACTCTTCCTCTATCATTTTTTCTACAATGAGTTATTCCAATTTTCTAACTAATACATTCATTTATAATATTATATTATCTGGTATGCCACTCATTCAATGAGAATGATTCTCATTTCTGTTAGATGAAATTTTTATCGTTGATATTTTGCCGCAACCAAGCCATCAACTAATCCGAACTCAAAAGTCTGTAGCTGCTGAATGTAGCCAACAAGTAGGACAAGTCGAAAGTAAGGGTATCAGATCGAGCTTTCTTCCGGGTGTAGCACCATAGCCCTATGTTCTGATTCTTGCCCAACATTAAGTCTCATATAAAATTGGAAGTGAAGTTATGTGATAAATTTGTATCAAATATGAAAGGAGAAAGACTCCAGATTTCATTCATTCTACATTCCTTTTAACTAGTTCTCCAAGTATAACGGTTTAACCGAATGATCTAACATACATGTTTTCTTAAGGCAAATACAAATAGTTCAGAATGTGGGGATTATGATTAAAACTGCAACTGTGAAAATACCTACAATTAATGAGAATGGCCAAACATATGTAGGAAGTTGCTAGCTAAGAATTCTCTTACCTATAAATATACGGAACATAAGATTTTTTTTTGGTGCGGATTCACACATATGAATACACATAACTATAAGCAACTACAAAATCTAAATGCAGCTACTTGAGCTATCTTGTTTTATTTATTGGCACTTTACAATACTGAGATACGGTGGCTTGATTCTCAGGACACATATAAACGTGACCATTGATAATGGCAACACAAATTTCTGCCAGTTACACTAAAAGGGTTGTCTTATGGTGCACTAGACTTCCACCTACTAAAGTTTAAAGATGGTAGATGTATAAGAGTGTACCATCACAAGCAAATAGACTATTTCTAGAAAAAGACGGCCAAATATACAACGCTTTCACCTAGTGAGGTATGGAGAGGTTATATTTCCCACACAAGTGAAAAGACTATTTCCATGATTTGAATCATACCTTCGGATCACAGAGTAAGTAGCCTTACCATTGTACAAAAACTATTTCCATGATTTGGCCAGTTAGACTAATTCATAAAAATGCATTCATTGTAGTCCATGCATATTTGGCAAATAGGATAATTCAATGTACATTTTACTAATTGTTTCTGAAAATAGAAATGAACTGTTCCAACACTTATCAAAATGCTCCTATGAATCAGAGGTCAGTATGACCAAGTCACTCAAACTCAGCACGTAAGAACTTCCCTTGTCCCTCTTTTAATGTTGGATTAATTTTTGGAAAAGTCTTAAATTTTACATAAACATGAACTGTTTCGACAAGTCTAACCAGCAAGTGGATTAGCATGTATCGTTACCCGATTAAGCCTTATCTCTGCAAGTGGTCGGTCCCCTGCCCCAGTTTGAGTCTGCACAAGAAAAATATAAGTATATTATTTATTATTTTCTCTGATTATTTTTCCTTTCTTTTTTACCTTAGTTGAATTGCCAACTCAATCCATCCAAAAATAAATAATAAGTAGATGCAATTTGAAAAAAGGCAGCAGAATGAGATACCTTTTCCATGAGATCAAGAACTTCAAATCCATGAATTACTCTTCCAAACACGGTATAAAGTCCATTCAAATGTGGCTGCTTCGCATAGCTTATGAAGAACTGACTTCCATTAGTATTCGGACCACTGTTAGCCATTGACAGCATCCCCCTTGCATTGTGCTGAAATATAAAAAAGGGAAAACTATTAACTATTACAATCATCTGTTGAAGAACAATGTCTATAATTATTGCTCCATAAAACATGTCAACAACATCCCACTATGATGTGCTTATGCTAGGTTCCGCACTACCACCGAAAATCAAGAAGTTAATTACATCATCGAGATGCTACAGTGTAACAGCTGTAAATTTCAAATACTAAAATTGACTTTCTCTCTAAAGAAATATGCTGGCAAATCATAATGTATATTAGACTTCAGAGAAAAATGAAGTTTTTTAACAAATTAAGGGAAGCGAGTTAGGCCATTTTTGAAATTGATACTTTCTTGAATATATTCTGATCCAAGGTTCTCATAACAGTACAAAACTAAAAGGGGTAAGAAAAGCTATGATTTTAGCAATAGAGAATAGAGGTTGCTTGGAGATTAGTTATAGGGAGAGAAAAAAACAGCTCAATGCACGAGGCTCGCTCCCACTTATTGGGGTGGGACAGGTAGATGTATGCAGCCTTACCCTTGCAAGCGGAGAGGCTGTTTTCCCAGCATTTAAAATTGCTAAAAGTAAATTATAAAGTCATGTTTGCATGCATAGAGGTTACTCCATTGCATCCTCCTGATAATAGTATAACACAATTGTAATCTTAATTTTATCGCCATGCTAACAAAGACAGCATTTATCCTTAAACTTTAAGGGTCCATTTGCGAGTTGGATTTTGGAGGAATAAAGAAGGCTTGAGAGCCATGAAATACATTTGCGAAGTGACTCTAAAGTCTTTCATTTCTCTTTCCCCTCCAAAACTCAACTCACAAACTGACCCTAACGGACAATGCAAAGGTGAACTAACCATCTTAGTTAAGTCAAGAAGCTTGAAACTATATCATTTTAATCAACAATGATGGCATGACTTCATAGTAAGTAATGCAATTACCTTCAAAGATTCTCTAATCTCATCATTAAACTTCTTGCCCCAAATACTGGTCCCTCCTTTGCCAGTACCAGTTGGATCTCCACCTTGAATCATGAAACCCTTAATGTTGCGGTGAAATATAGTCCCATCGTAGTAACCACTTCCAGAAAGTGCTAAGAAATTCTGAAACACATAAACACATGAGAATAGGTCAAAAATGAATAAAATGAATGAATTAGTGATTATTATTATTGTTGTTGTTATGGTACCTCGGAGGTTTTGGGAACCTCGTCGCAGAATATTTCGCATTTGATGTCGCCTAGGTTTGTGTGAAGAGTCACGGCCTGGAATTGAAATTGGAAGAAAAAAGAAAGAAAGGTGAATGAATGAATGAGAATAAAAGATGAGAGTGAGAATAGTAACTAACCATTTGGTTTGATTTGAATTGATTGAGGATGAAACTCAGTTACGAGTTTTTAACACTAAACGGAGGGAGCTCTGCTGCTAGATTCTTCTCAAGAGCAAGTGATAAATACTTTGGACCTTCTTTTTGGGAAAGATTATTTTTTTCATTTTGTATTCTAGATCAACTTTGTTTATCAAATTTTCTTTTTCTCCAGACCCAAAAATCGAAATAATATTCTTTCGAGATTAAAAAAAGTAGGCTTTTAATTTATTTAATTATGTTTTTTTATTTGTTAATCTGTGTTATAAAAAAGTTTATTATTTAATTAAAATTTGAATTAATTTAATTTTTTTGTAGCGGTTAAAGTGCAAAATTTATATTGAATGATAGTTTTTTAACTTATTTCTAACATTTTGTAGTCGTAAAGTCTTATTTATTATACTCAATGGAAAGTGACTTTAAACCAAAATGTCTTTTTTTAGATTTTAGGGTTAGAAACAATGAAACATCAGCATGCATAAAGAGTTTAGTAATACATGTGTTGTGAGAATGCACCAAACCGGACGGTACAACCAGTTCGATTGTCGATCGAACGATTTATAGTCTTAATTGAATGAGAGTTGGATTGCTTTGAACCGTAAAAATTATGATCCCATCATATTAAATCTGATTAAACCGAAATAACCCGAAAAGTAAATTGAATTGTTTACTTAAAATATAAAAAATGGAACATTGTTCTAATCTTTTGTTTTACTTCGGTCCAAAAAAGATGAAGATATATTATTTCAATATAATTATATAGAATTTTACATTCATATACAATTATATATTTATAGATAAAAATTATTAATTATATATGAAATCATTCGGTCCGACCAGACAGTTTAACCGTTTAAACCTATTAAACCTAATAAGGCCCTCTTCGAGTTTGATGTCCGACTCGAATTTCACAATATTGAGTAATACTATTAACATACTTTATGGTTAAAATATGTGGGTTGTGCTGTGAAAAACTTTATAGTCAACTTATGGACAAGGTAGAAGAATTTTCAAACTGCTTGAACTAACTTGAGTAAGATAAATCCAAGCCACATATCTTCATCATCATCCTACAAGTGCTCCATACATGACATTCAATCCAAATAACTAAAGTAATAACTAAGAATGATGAACAATGTAAGAAACAGCAAATACGATATCAGCAAATGCTTGCACTTATGATTGGCTAAGAGACATGAGTAATGGTTTAAAAGATGGATAAGCTTTGCTTTTACAGTTCAACATGACCTTGAGTCAATCTCGATAAGCCAACAGTATAGAGCAAGAACACTACAAAACAACAACAACAACCAAACCTTTATCTCATTAGGTAAGTCGACTATATGAATTGAATTATGTCATAATATTTTATCATAAATTGCGTTCATCGACACTACAAACATGGAGAAAAATACGGATTAATTGATACATGTTTCCTTGAGAAGTTGTCAACATGACTTCTGAGTGTCGGAACACTTGGACATGTTCCTTTAGCTATGGAAAAATTTTGCTATTCACCAACAACTTTTGCCTACAGGGCTGACCTATTTTTACACCTCTAGACTCACTTGCATCAAGGTATGAGAGATTGAAAGTGTTATAAAGAACTTATGTAATGACTCGTGCCACTTTAACACTAATTTTTACGCGATCGAGAGATTTTGGTCGAGACCATTTTCTTTTAACATCAACCTATCTTCTTCCTCCCAACAAAGTTTTCTACATGAGTAAAGCCTAACTCTTAAGTCCCAAGATATCCATGTTTCAACATGAAAATTGAACATTATTCAAATCCTTTCGAATGAACTATCCATCATGCATCAGCTTTCAAATTTCTCAATTGTGTTTGGATTTGTTATTCCTAATACTACTCTCCTTCCCTCTACGCTATCTTTCAAAAATTTCATTTGCAACCCAACAAACTCTGCCATCCTACAAATATCCTCAGACTCTGGGTGTAATTTATCCCCAGAGGAGAAACCATGCAAATACAAAGAACCAACATTACCAGCATCAACCCAACTAAATCCCACTTCCTTCTTTACTCCCTTCCCTCTCATCCCTTTCCGCACCTCAGCAACTTTCTCCCACTTCCCTTTCTCGGCATATAAGTTTGCCATCAACACATATGGACCTGAACTTGAAGGATCCATTTGTATTAAACCATCGACAACCCTCTCAGCCATCTCCACATTTCCATGTAATCTACAAGAACCAAGCAAGCTTTGCAATACTGACAATCTAGGTCCTCCAGGTATCTGGTGCATCAATTCCTCTGCCTCTTCTAATCGTCCCGCCCGGCCCAGCATGTCCACCATAACAGAATAATGCTCGGGGATGGGTTCAATTGAATGTTCTTTCACCATGGAGTCGAAGACTTTATGGCCTACATCAACCATGCCCTTTCTACAACATGCTGCTAAGACAGAAAGGAAAGTGATGGAGTCGGGTCTGTTTCCCTCCCTCTCCATTTCCTTAAACAAACTCATCACTGAATCATAGTCTCCGTGTCGGGCATAGGCTGATATCATTGCTGTCCAAGCAAATACAGGTCTTTCAGGTGTCTCGTTAAAAACTCTTCGCGACTCGCTTATGTTGCCACGCTTGCCATACATGTCAAGCAGAGCCCCTGAAACAATTGGGTCAGAGCTTAAACCACGTTTGAGCAAGTCAGAATGGCAACATTGCCCATGTTTCAAAGATATATCCTCAGCAGCAGCTATAGCATTTAATACACTACCAAATGTGTATTGGTTGGGTTTAATCTCCTTTGTTGCGGACAGAAATGTAAGGAAGGCTTCTTTATACAAGCTGTTTTGAGCATAACCCGAAATTAATGCATTCCATGTTATTGTTTCTTTATAATTAAGCTCCTCAAAAATCTTCTTTGATTCTTGCATGAACTCAAATTTGGCGTACATTGTAATAATGCTATTGGCGACACTTTGTTCTGATAAAAAGCAGCTTTTTATGCACAGCCCGTGAACCATTTGACCTTCTGTCAGCAGATTCCTGATTGTTATAGCATGTATTAATCCTATAAATGTGACTTCATTCGGATACAAACCATCTGATCTCATCTCATTAAAGAGAGACAATGCATCTTCTTCATAAACAGAAATCATTGTTGTCCAAGAGACTACATTTCGATTACTAATAAGCTGAAAAACCGCTTTTGCGTCTTTGGGGACCTCACACTTTGAATAAGTCGACATTAAAACATTGCAAACTGAAGCATGTGTTCCATATCCTACCTTCATAATCAAGCCATGTATCTGCCTCCCTAGCTCTAAGTTTTTTATATGACCACAAGATGAAATTGCACCAGTTAAAGAAACATGGTCAAGCACCATACCTTGTCTTACCATGTTGACGAAAATTGAAACTGCTTCCAACCCATAATGTCCATGTCCTTGAGCATACCCCGAAAGCATTGCATTCCATGAAACCAAATCTCTTCTGGTCATTTCATCAAACACCCTCCTAGCTTCATCTAATCTCCCCCACCTCGAGTACATAGTTATAAGTGCATTACCTTCAAAAACTTCACAACCATATCCATATTTCAGCACAAGAGAATGCAACTGCCACCCGAAGAAAAACCCATGGTCGCCCCAACAAAAGGAAAGAGCAGTAGTGAATGTTATTGGGTCAAACACTACTCCATTCAAATGCATAGAACAAGCAAAACTCAAAGCATCCACAACCTTCTCAAACCCCGAAAGGATGGTATTCCAAGAAACAATGTCCCGATGGATCAAATTCTCAAAAATACGCAAAGCCTTTTCAAAATTCCCAGACATGCAGTACATTTTCATCAGCGAGTTCGACACCATAACGTAGGAAACAAACCCGCTAGACACGACAAATCCATGAATTTGGGACCCAAGTTTTAACTCTCCTTGACAAGCCTTGAGAGACAAAGCAACAGTAACCTCATCAACATTATCAAGAGAGCATAGCTGGAACTGATTCTTGAATATGGCAAGAGCTCTAAAGGGATGGTTTTTATGCAAATGGTTAAGCATGAAACGGGTAATTGAAGCAGCATTTGGTTGAGGAATATGATCAAACAGTTGGTGTTCATGATTGAATGTGTGAAATGGTAATAGTTTGGATCCAAATTTGAATAATCTTTGTAAGGGTAGTACTTGGTGAAAGGTTTTGAAAAGTACTTGGGAGTATACCATGAGAAAAACAACAACGTTTATATTTGTGTGTACACAAACACAAAGTCATATGATGTTAGTAATAATAGTATAGGTATTAGATCAAAGAAGCTCATTCACATCATTGACATGGATTCATATTAATGCACAAGAATGGACAAGTTAATTTTGAGGCAACTTGATTTTATGAAATTTATTTATTTTTAAAGTGAGTTTGAAATTAAAACATTTAGGTTTGAGTATTTTTATTTGTAAAATGATTCAAATAGAAAATCTGGTTTTGATAGTTTTCACTTTTGAACAAAATTGATTTTTACTGTCTAATTACCAATATGGACTTTATTATAAAAAAATAAGTAATTTCTTTATTATATTATTCCAAAACTGTGGAACTCAATCCTAGTAGATGCCATAGAACAAATGGTGAGAAGTGGAAAAATAGAAGCATTGGCTTCGCCCGGACTCGAACCGGAGACCTTCAGTGTGTTAGACTGACGTGATAACCAACTACACCACGAAACCAATTTGAGATGTAATTTCCGTATTTGTTTTAATCACTTCAATCAAATGATTAATATAGCGGCAGTGTAATGTAGTTGTCGAAATCAGTTAGATGCAAGTGAACCCCACAAGATATACAAGATTTAGAGTTCATAATAATTTTTGTAGTTAAGCAGGGAGACCCATACAGAGTAAAAAATTTCCTAATTTATATTCAGTGTAAAATGATTGTGAAAAAAGTTATGTTTTAAAATATGAAAGTTTCAGCATTATGAAAAAACTACTTGGTTGTTTTGAAACCGCACAAAAAGCTACGTACTATTTCCCTCAACCAAATAACTTTTTTCAATTATGTCATTTTTCTTTTGATAATTTAAACACACATTGATGATCCATCATGAACCATCGATTTTTCACAGACAAACAACACTAATATGGATATTTAGACACAAACAATGTTCAAAATATATAGGTTATGTTGCATCATCTATGATTTGTGTGGATAATTTAGTAATATTATAAAAAATTACAGCTCCATTGCACACACTCATTAAACTCCTATAAAAAATACAAAGATGTTTCAGTTTACAACGGCATCATTTTATCTCACGACATATGATGCCAATTTATAAATAAATATCACAAAAAACATATCAACTATCTTTAAATTTTAGGCATTTTATGATGTCTACTAAGTTTCAAAACCGATAATAAAATATAATAAAATAGTATATTCATTTACAATGGAATAGTAGGAAAAGAGGATAAAACATAATCTCTTACTTTATTAAATACACAATTTCTCAACACAGTTTTTTATCGTTAAGCATTGCCTAATCCATTATTATAAGTTGACGCTTTCCTTTATTTCATTCTTATACTATACACATATTAATGCTAATCAAAATATTTTAACTATGGACTTGTTAATAGAGTTTCTTCAGTTTCAATATAATATTTTCATATATAACTCTAGTTATTGTGTTAGTATCCAAACATAAATGCATATTATCACAATGAGTGCAAAAATCTCCCTACAAAATACTAACACAGTTTCTTTTCCTAAGACTTGGATACATATTTAATATTAGTTTACCTTTTAATTATATTTAAATTTATTGTGATAATACAGTAAAATCCCATAGTAATTGTATTATTGGTGACTGATTCATTAGGAACAAGTGTGGTGGTGTATTGTGAGAGAAAGACTAGTTTTAGTATGGAGATGTATCTATATAAAGATAATCAATAAAATCTTAATAACAAATTAAAAATTTAGTCCGAAATGATAGTATTAAATATTAGAGAATAACAATTAGTTATTCTTATGCTGAGTAAATTAGGTTACGCTGAGTAAATTGGCTCATTTATCACATGCACAATAAGCCAATTTAGCACATGCCTAATTAGTTGTTAGGTTGTTATTTCAGTAACTAACTTCTTTCTGTTTGCTATCTCTTTATTTAAAGAGATAAGCCTTCTCTTTGTAATTCATGTTAAGTATGCAATAAATAAAGTCTTCAAATATATTCTTCTTTTTATCTTTTCACATGGTATCAATCGCCCTTATGGCCACTGCCACTGATCATTCATCTCCACCACATTCCCACTCCTCTGCTCCTCCAATTCGAGCAGTTTCTCCATCTCTTTCTCTTCCTATTCCTTCCACCAAACTTAGTGAGAAAAACTATCTCACTTGGAGCCCCATGGTCTCTGTCCTCAAATCAATCAGGGCCATCAGATTCATTCATCCTACTGATATTCCACCTAAGTTCTTATCTGAATTTGACTGCAACCATCATCAAATCAATCCCTCATATCTCAGTTGGGAAGAACAAGATCAAACTGTGTTTGCTTGGATCCTCAACTCCATCTCTGACTCTCTTCACACCAGAGTTATTGGCTGCACACATCCTCTCAACTATGGGATGAACTTCACTCATTCTGCAATGCCCACACAAAGGCTAGAAGCAAGCAACTTAGGGCTCAATTACGCACCATCATTCAGGGCAACAACACCATCTTAGAATATTTCTCAAAAATCAAGTGC
>NW_017720729.1:26099-58340 GCF_001865875.1 Lupinus angustifolius | reverse complement strand
AACATACTTGGATATTTTTACTTACACAAAAATCTGAAACCCTTAACATCTTCACAAAATTTACCAAACTGATTCTCACCCAGTTTAACAAAACCATCAAGGCTGTTCAAACTGATGGAGGGGGAGAGTTCAGACCTTTTACTAACTACCTCTCCAATCAAGGCATCCTCCACAGATTGTCATGCCCCCACACTCATCATCAACAAGGCACAGTGGAAAGGAAACACAAACATATAGTTGAAACAGGGCTCACTTTATTAGCTCATGCTGGTCTACCTCAATCATTCTGGGAATATGCTTTCACTACAATTGTGTACCTTATCAACAGACTGCCTTCTGCCACCCTCAACAACAAATCCCCTCACTTCAACCTATTTGGATCTGCTCCAGATTATACAACCCTAAGAGTCTTTGGATGTGCTTGTTTCCCTCTCCTAAGACCATACAACACTCACAAGCTTGACTACAAGTCCACTGAATGTACCTTCTTAGGGTACTCCTCTATGCACAAAGGATACAAATGCCTATCCAAGGATGGTAGACTATACATCTCCAAAGATGTTAAATTTAATGAATCAGCCTTTCCCTTCAAAAATAGTTCCATACTGGGCTCTCCCATACTGATCATACATCCACCTATCCAACAAATTTACCCAACCACACCCATACCTCTCATATCAACCTTGCACCAACCAATCATACTCACTTAGCAACAAACCCTAACCTGACCCCTACTCCTTCAGTAACCTCATATACTCAACTTCATCCACCCATATCCCCTAACCTTACCCCTACTACTGACTTTACACACTCTAGCTCTAATCCTGTTACATCAACCTCCTCTGACTTACCCTCAACCTCTGCATCCTGTCTCTCCTCATTTACCTCACCTCCTCCTCTTCTCCTTTCTCATCCTATGACAACCAGATCTAAGGATGGCATCAATAAGTCTATCCTACCCAGTCTTGCAAGCCTTTTCTTGGCTCACACTGAACCTTCTACTCCAAAAGAGGCCCTTCTCAGTCCAGTATGGAAGGCAGCAATGCAGGAAGAGTATGATGCTCTGCAAAAGCTTGGCACTTGGTCCTTAGGTGCCTTACCTCCACATAAGAAGGCCATTGGATGCAAATGGGTATTTAGGATTAAAGAGAATCCTGATGGCTCAATTTCTAAGTATAAAGTCAGGCTTGTTGCAAAGGGATTTCATCAAATTCCTGGAATTGACTACAATGAGACATTTCCCCCTGTCATCAAACCTATCACTATTAGAATCCTTCTCACCCTTGCTGTCACTTATGGTTGGTCCATTCAACAACTGGATATCAATAATGCTTTCCTAAATGGTGCCCTGCATGAGGAGGTATATATGACTCAGCCTACTGGTTTTCATAATGGTGACAAGACCATTGTGTGCAAGTTACACAAGGCCTTATATGGTCTCAAACAAGCACCTAGACAATGGTTTGAGAAGTTCAAGGGCACTCTCCTTCATTTAGGATTTCAGAATAACAAGTGTGATAATTCTCTATTTATCTCCCTCACCAATACCTACCAATTGTTTGTTCTAGTCTATGTTGATGACATAATCATCACTGGTACCTCAGCCTCACAAATCTCTACTCTTGTGGACAAACTCAGCACTGCCTTTGCTCTCAAGAAACTAGGCAACTTGGACTATTTTTTGGGCATTGAGGTTAAACACATCAAGGATGGTACTCTATTTCTCACACAAACCAAATATATCAGAGACTTACTCAGTAAGCCTCTATGGATTCTGCCAAGCCTAGTATCACTCCTATGACTACTACTTGCAGGCTCACTAAAACAGAGTCCAGAGCATTTGATAACCCTACTATGTATAGGTCAATAGTAGGAGCTCTTCAATATGCCACTATTACAAGACCTGACCTAGCCTATAGTGTAAACAGGGTGTGTCAATTCATGAGCAATCCTATGGATCAACATTGGGTTGCTGTCAAAAGGATCCTAAGATATCTACAAGGAACTCCTCATCTTGGCTTGCATCTCAAACCTGCTGTTTCTAATTCCTCTCTTCCTATCACCCTCAAGCTCTAGAACAACATTGGGTTGCTGTCAAGAGGATCCTAAGATATCTACAAGGCACTCTTCATCTTGGCATGCATCTCAAACCTGCCAAGATGAAGAGGATCCATTTCAGGGGCTTGTTTATTTGTTGGTCCTAATCTAGTTACTTGGTGGTCCAAGAAGCAGCAAACAGTCTCCAGATCCAGCACTGATTTTGCTGCACAAGAAATGATTTGGGTAGAGTCATTGTTTTCTGAACTCAAGATCCCTCATCAAGTTCCTCTCATCCTATGTGATAATCTAAGCACAATGAGCATGTCTCACAATCCTGTGCTTCATAATAGAACCAAGCACATAGAACTTGACCTATTTTTTGTAAGGGATAGAATTCAGGCTAAGTCTCTTAAAGTGAAACACATCCCTTCTGAATTTCAGACAGCAGATGTGCTCACCAAGCCTTTGGCCACTGATAGGTTTCTAAAACTAAGAAAGCAACTCAGAGTTGTTGACTCAGCATCCTTAGTCAACTACCCTCAATTTCATGGGGGTATATTAGAGAATAACAATTAGTTATTCTTATGTTGAGTAAATTAGGTTATGCTGAGTAAATTGGCTCATTTGTCACATGCACAATAAGCCAATTTAGCACATGCCTAATTAGTTGTTAGGTAGTTACTGATTTCTTTTCTTTCTGTTTGCTATCTCTTTATTTAAAGAGATAAGCCTTCTCTTTGTAATTCAAGTTAAGTATGCAATAAATAAAGTCTTCAAATATATTATTCTTTTTATCTTTTCACATCAAAAAATATAAATGCACCTTCCAAATACGACGTATTGGAAACATCTCAACCCAATTTTTTATGTAAGTGTGGTAACCTATCAAGTTTAGCTGACAGGAGCATATGGTGCAAGAGAGTGGTGGAGTTTAAGCTATCATCAAATGATCAAATTATGTCTATAAATCACAAGAAAATGCATTTTGCACACATCAAATTGCAGGCATGCTCCAATTTAAACAAATTACAAGCATGCTCCAACTTAAAATTTTATTGTCATACTTATTATGTTTGAAGAGGATTGTTTTGTCCTGCTTAGATACTTTCTCAAGGAAAATTTGGAACTACCAAGATAGTCAATGGAAAAGATTCATAAACACAGAAGATCAAAGGAATATTTGTGAATACTAGTGCATTTGCTCAGTCCAAGCATTATTTTCACTGCATAGCTTCATTCAAAAGAACATTTCTTCTCGAATTCTTGCTGCTCTTTGCGACACAGGTCAAATTCATTTGTATGGTAGTACAAGCAGCCGACATAATCGTCCATCTCTTTAGTGCATCTTTGGTGCAGATCCCTGAGCCTGTAGAACAAGCATTTAGTTAGTATTATCTAGGAAGAAGTCATGAAGGGCCGCGTATGGTGGTGTAGATTAGTATTCCTTTTTATATAATAAAAGTATAGTAGATGAGAAGAGAATAGAAGAAAGAAGAGGATAAGACACACCACAAAGAGCAAAAAGAAACAGCTAAGCTAAGATGTAGAGCTATGAAACAAAGCATGTCAATTGCTATGCATGCCTACCATAGAAACCCCATAAATAAAACCTTGGGCATAGCACCAAAGTGACATCAAAAGAGTGACCCTATCCCTGAACCAGATGAAATATATATGTCAACTTTAATCTATTCATCTAAAAGTGTAGAACTAATCTATCAAAGACCTTTCTAAAAGTTTTCAATTTTATTTAACAAAATATATTTTGAATTGTTTTAAAAGAGCTGTATTCTTTAATTATCAAACTATTTTAGAGAATCGGCCAAGTGTCCAAGTCGTTTCCCATAAGAGTCTGATGTGTGTTTGAGCCAACAAAAAGAATTTTTAATGACACCTGGTGTGGACTGTTTACTCATGCCGTACAAGCATCAAAGAAGTATCAGTGTTAGAAATGTGTCGAACACTTGGACGCCTCAAGAAGGAGTCTCAGTGCTTCATAGATTCTAACTTCTAGCACAACATCAGGTTAAGAAAATATCTGCATTCCATTTGTTTCTAATATCAACTAAAGTGTATCTCATTCTATATATCCAATTATTAAGTAGACAAATAGAAAATGGGGAGGGGGGAAGGTGTGACATTTTTTCATTGCTTTAAGTTTAGAGGATATGAAAAAATAAATGGTGTCAGTTCACCAGTCCACACCAACGCACTTTTTCTCTCTTCATAAAACACTAATGCACTTACTCTTATCAATTCTCGTAAAAAAGACAGCTATGAATTGTACAAAGATGAGGAAAAAGTTGGAATCATAACTCATCCAGCACATGGTCCCTTTATGTGAGTGAAAATGACAAGGGATGGAATAGCAAGGAATGGAATTACTTTCAAGGAGGGAGTATAGTGGCAAGCGAGGGTCAACAAGGTCCGTCCCTTGCCACTTGAAGCCTCACATTTGTGTTCCCCCAAATTAGAGGACAAGGTGGAAATGTCGTAGCTTTAAGTAAGTCTCCTCCTCTCCTTTATCAAACAACTAAACAAGAGAATGGCATGCATCATTCCATCACTAGCCCTTCTATTCTATTCCATTATCAGAAACCCTTCCCATTCTCTTCAAATCTCTCACACATACCTTAAAAAACTCATATTTTGTTGCTCTAGTATTCAGATAATAATAACATAGATTATTGTTCAATAAATGCATAAGCAGTAGCCTTTCGAGCAGCCCAGTTGGAATTGGAATCCACACTTCATCATAAAAAGTAAAATCATGTCACTTGACTCTGACAAAACACAATATTGCCAACAAATTGAATCACAGGTTAAATTTCAGATACACTGGGAGTAGTCAGGATTTATAATATAAAAATTGATTTAATTTAAAAATTCATCAAAAGAATGATATCACTATCATTTTTAAATAAACATTTCAAGTAGTCATCAAAATGGTCATGTAAGAATGGAAATATATGAAATTGATAAACCTAAGATGGAAAAAAGGAGCTTGGGCATAATTTGAGAAATGCTACTACTACTTGCAAAATCAATCTCTATAAAAGAAAGCACACATCTGCCAGCAGGCCCTTGAGCTGATGATAAATAGTCAATCAATCACCCAACCTCATGTGGAGAAAATTGTGATTTTATAATACAAAGGTTTGTGTATTGATGCAAGTAGTTACATTCAGTAATATAATTCTATCTTCTCAGTCCACACATAGTAAAATACATTCTACAAAATGCTCTCACCGCTACTGTAGCCATCTCAAAAGGATTGGAATAGAGGAATCATTCAACAAAAACAATGAGAGCAACCAAGCCTTTTACCACTAGGTGAGGTTGACCGTTGACCACATGGATTAAACGTCATCATGTTCTATCATTAATCGGCAAACAGTTTATATTGAAATCCTTCATACGGATTAGGTCTATAGTTTTACTCGGGCTCCCTCTGCCTTTAGCAATTGGGCTACCATCCATCTGACATAAACTCTTACTAGGGCTTCTATATATCTCCATCACACATGCCCAAACCACCTAAGTCATTATATCATTTCTCTAACAATAAGTGTTACCCCAACTTTCTCTCTAACACATTCATTCATAACATACCTTATCTAATGAGTCCACTCAACCCATACAACATTCTCATCTCTTCTACATTAACTTTCATTCTTTTGTTGGATTTTTACCTCCCAACATCATTTCCACACAACATCACCATAATTTTGTTTCTATCACATATTACAACTGAAGCACTCTTACATTCACACAACAGCTTGAATTAACAACATCTATCTATTTCCCCATGCTTTGAGATTAAAAAAAAAAATCTAAAAACAACAACGATCAAGCCTTTATCCCACTATGTGGGGCCGACTACATAGATCCAACAACGTCATTATACTATATCATAATCATATAATCATTGATTTGTATTAACCCTCTTAAGTCTTTCATAATTATTCTGCCTACGATTTTTTCATGGTCTCCCTCATCCACTAGGAATTGGACTACCTCCATTTAATCCAATAAATAAAAAAAATCATTTTAATTTTTTCTCCAAGCATATTTATCAGAAAACAAACAAATCTGAATAAAAAAAACATCAAATTCAACATCAAAAAAATTTCATTGAAGAATCAAAACTCACAGGCCAAGGGCGCAACGGGTAACTTGGCGACCTTGTTCGAGACACTTTTCAGGGTTTTGATCTTTCTTCTTGCATTTCAAAAACTCCAAATTCTCCGAATGACACCTTATCCCAATGTGCTTCGACGCTGCCATCAACACCGACGATGTTGGGATCGGGTTCCCTGAAGCATCAATAGCGCTCGACATATTCGATTCGATCCTTCAAAACACAACACACTTTCATCATTCACATTATTCTCTTTGATTCCATAGAGAGAGAGAAAATAATAATGATAGTGAAAAGAATTGGATAATACCTTGAATTCTACGATTTCGACGACGACGTTTTGGATAGATTGGAGATTAGGGCAGTGTTTTGTGAATGGGGAGGGTGAAATAGAACTTAGCACTGGTACTTAAAACTCAACGGAGAGATAAATGCTAAAATGCGCCGTGGGTGAATAAGAGACACGAGGAGGGCATTCTCGTACTTATCATTAAGTTTATACTATTTTGGATTTCAACCTCGTTGGTTTTAGTTTTACTATGAGTAAATGACTCTCGTTAATCTATAAAGCAATAACTACTATCATAATTTTTTTTTCTTATTTTTTTTTGTTAACTTTTTTTTTATTTCTAAAGTAAAACCATATAATTCTAGATAACTATAATTAATATATTTCAATTTAAGTTGGACATTATAATAAATACAAAAATTATAACATAAAATACATCCAATAAAAAATACAAATTTAATACTTAATATCAAAAATAATAATCCAGGTCAGCAGACAAGATGTGTTTGTCGACATGCTAGTAATAATAAAGGTAATAATAAGTAAATAATAAAAGATAAATTATGGGTATAGATATTTATACTACTAATATACAATCCATATTTCTTAAGATTACATTTTTTTTAAAGAGTCAATAATGATTTCATATAATTAATACATGATCTAGTGATAAGTATAAAATTGACACATTGTCAATATATACATTCTTTTCTTATAATAAAATAATAAATTTAATGGTTTATCTTAGGTTTGATGTTACAGTGGTCCAAGTTATTAGTATTTTATTTTGGGATCATATTTAGGGATGGGCAATGAGGAATAATAAGCACAAGTAGTGCTTTCTCATACCATACCTGTATCATTTGCGGGTATTTGACGGGTACTCAACGAATTTTTACGTTTAAATATATACTTATATATTTTTAATATAAAATAATTATTACATAAATAATGAAATTTATATACATGTTAGATTTTATCATTATATTTCAATTACTAAAGTTCATTATAAAATAAAATAAAATATATATAATTATAAAATAATAAAAAGTGTAATATATATAAATTATTTAATTAAAAAATAAATTTATAAATATGTGTATAGTCACGGAGTGGATATTATGATATTCATTTTCACCCATAAGTTATTTTATGGGTACTCATTGTGAATATTTTAACGGGTATCTATGAGTCGGATAATTTTATCATCCTTAATTGTATCGTACCAAAAAGTGTGGCATTTAATATCACACTACTTTTGATTGATTAAAAAAAAACACATAATAACTTTTTAACTCAAGTACAATTTTGAATCAATTAAAAGTGTTAAACATGAAGTAACACATTCTAGAACAACAAATATTCTCCCTTATACTTGTCTCTGTGGAGGGGTCACCACCAATAGTATTTCTTTTATACTATTTTCCATCTAATTAATGAAAATAATTCATTATATAAAAACTAATATTACTAAATGTCCTTTGTTAAACTAAATTAAGAATGAGAAGAAGTGGTGATGCCAACAATGATAACAACAATTAATAAGAGTAAGGTGATAATGGTAGTGACACTAATGACAGGGTGGTAATTATTGAAATGTTGATGAGAAGCGATGACAGTGAAAGTTTTTTTGTAAGAACAGTGAAAGAATTGGAACGGTGATAATGATGAAGATGACAGTAGTTGACATTCTTTTGTGTGCCAATATGCATCAATGGTACCTCTATGGTCTTACAATTCTTATGGAGAAGATTAAATATTAAAAATGGTTTAAGAAAACTATATTATAATTATATGAAATTCATGATCGGAATTTTGATACCAATTTTCCTTGATTTGTATTTTATTTTATCTTTTTAATATTTGAAGCCTGAGCCAAAACAATCCCGATATCTGGACAACTTTTTTTAGACAACCTGAACATATACCAATCGGTTACATATGTTATGAGCAATTATATTCACAATTATTAATAATCCGAACATTGTTATAATCTAGTGGCAAAGCAAGAGCTATCGTGAGGGTTTGTAATTCCTGCATAGCAAGCAAGGTTAGAAGAGAGATTCAAGTGAGAAAGAAAACAAATCAAATGCTACATATGTCAACAACATTGTATTTACAATCATCAACAATATAAACATTGTTACAATCTATGGACAAAGTAAGAAGGCCAATGTCATTTTCTTAAGTTGCAGAACCATCAATGTTGAGCCATCGAACTATCAGCTTCAAACAAGCATAGAAGGTACCATCCCCACTCTATGGGAGGAATATGATGAGATACACAGAAAGAGATGATAGGACAAAGGGAGATAGAATTGATGGGATTAAATGTAACTTAAAACACTGGCTTAGATGCTGAATAAAGATTGTTCAAAAAATATTTACGCGGCCAAAAATACTTGATCTCAAAGTCCAAAATTAACAGCATTATAAGAAAAAATAACTATTATATTTTCATTCACTATAGTAAAAGAAATTGGAGAACAAAAAATTAATGGCTCAAACCTCAGTCAGAAGCTTGACAAATGTTAATACTTCAGCACAAGTGGAGAGCAAAGAGAATACTGTGGTGGTAAGAGTTGGCTATTACATATGTTACAATACATATTTGGACCATAGGGTTGCAACCAAAATGCTTACAAATAGGAGTGCTGTAACCCCATCCTAATCTTCCTAATTGTTATTCTGTATAAAAGATTTGTAATCCATTTATGTATGACCTAAATGCTATGATTTTATGAGGTTCCTAAGTCCATCGCCTTCCCAACCAAGCTTCAGCATTTGATCAACCACTTTCAAGCTTAACTGCATGGAGTAAGTAGAAGAGTTACCTATAGAATAGGTATTAACAGAAGGTATTGTTGAATAATGAAAGTCGTGCGTAGAAGGAAACAACAGCTGTGAATTGTTGTTCAAGAGTGAAAATCTAATATGCTTTTATATCTAATTTTGAGAATAGTGCAAAGTTGCAAGCTAGCAAAACTCACAACATACTCGTCAGTTCAATGAGCGGAATTAAATTTGTATGCAGTTGCTCCCACATGCACAGAAAAATATCAAAATCTACACCACATCTGGGGTGTAAATTGTGCGACTCCAAATAATATGCATGTGCAACCATGATTACTCTTAATTTTGCAAATGCAATATGGGAATTTTATGCCTAAAGCTAATTTACAAGAATCAGAGAAAGCCTTCACTCAACATTTAAACACAATAAACCAATCATAGTGATCCATATTTGACAAGGATCCTTGTCGAGAACGATTTAACTTACAGCTGGATCGGTGAAGATAATCAATTGTTTATCTGAAGTTGAAACCAATAGATTTGTGTTATCCTTGTTTAGAGCAAGAGCTGTGATATCCTGTCCTTCTCCCAGCCTCAATACATGAAATACCTACACAAAATAGTATGACAGAGTTAGCATCAAAGAACAGTTGACGGGAAACAAATTGTAGGAAGGCTGGCAGCTCTACTACAGTATGACTGAGTTCTGACAGAAACACAAAGCAGGATTGATAAAGAAATATTTACTGGAAAATGCTGGATCATTGAAGAAAATAGTTACTTTGTTCAAGGTGTGTTTCATTTAAAAGTTCTGTTGTACTCACTTATTAATCTGTAGATGTCATGTAATAGCTCAACCAAAAAACAGGAAATGAAGAAAAGAAAATAAGATGCTACACATGCAAGGGAGGAGGGAACAACAAGAAGCATAATTTATAGTTGGTTCTTCCTGAAAGAATGTTTTCTAGTGTGTCAAGTGAGGAACGCACAGAAGATATTTGGAGTAGGCTTTTAGACATTTAACATCTCAATTTAAAACTATTAATAGTGTACCTCCAGAGTATGCAAATCTAGGAAGCAAATTGATGGGGATGGAGCATTTATTCGGTTGCTTTCATGAGTTTCTTCTGATTCTGAATCAAAATCAGCAACACCCGACTTACTTGACTGAAAGTTGCAACTGTTACTATAGGCACTACCATTTTCTAGAGAATTAATTCCAATCAAAGCACTCCTTCCATCAAAAGAAATTTCCATGCAACTGATGCTACTAGAGAACGATAATTCTGTTTTAGCAATCAGAACACCATTAAGAGTGAAGGTACTTAGAGTATGCTGTGATTCATTCCATGTCATGACAACCCCTTCAGAGGAAAGACAGACAGCATGGGCCTCCACACCATCCATCCTTCTGACTAAACGCCCCCTTCTTATAGAGTGCAAGAGAACATCTGATGAGAGGGAGCATGAAACAACTATTCCAAGATCTGAGCTGACACAACAACTGAGTATTTCACTGCGGTGCCCCCTAAGTACCTGTATAGGACCTTCAATACGGCATTTCCGATTCTTTTCTAACAAAAAGTGTGATAAAGAACTGCTGGTTGAACGCGGTGTGCCAGCCCCAATGGAAGATTCTGAAATGGCACTTGAGAGAGATCCAAATGCCCTATGTACTCTCCATAGTAATACTGTTGCATCTCGAGATCCTGTCACCAGATAGTTACTATCGGGTGAAAGACCAAGGCAAGTTACTGGAGCACAATGCCCATAAGCTACCTCCAAGGCTTTAGCTCCATCAGAGGCTATTAGCCTAATACTATTATCGGCATGGCCACCTAATCAGAAGTCAAATTTTAAATTAGATATTAAATATTCAGTATAAAAAAAGCAACATCTGAAAATATAATGCAGGTATCCAAAATGCGGAGAAAGAATAAAATATAAAAAGGCAGCCCTGTGCGTAAGGCTCCCATCTAGTACGGTTTGTGGATGGCAGATAGATGCAGTCTTACTCTTACAAGTGGAGAGACTGTTTCTAGCATTTGAACCCATGATCTCCAGGTCACATGGGAAATCACCTTACTGTTGTGCCGAGACTCACCCTATTAACAACAACAACAACCAAACCTTAATCCCACTAAGTAGAGTCAGCTACACGGATCGAACAACGTTATAATGTTCTACCATAAATCATATTCACTGACCCTATTAGGAAGAATACAATATAAACCCCAAAAAAAGAACTATGTCCTAGAAAAGGGTTATAACGATTTTGAGTTTTAAAACAATGTCTTTGATTTTGCAATTCAACCAATCAGACTTGCACAGAGAAATTTAAGTGTCTATTTAATAATCTTGCTGTAATTAAATATATAGATTGCTGCAATGATTGCTCTATTGTGTTCTGCTGCTGCTCCGGTTTGTGGGTATTTTCCTCAAATATTAGAAGAATTTGAAACTATTTTTTTTTATCTCAAACATTGTATCCTTCTTATGTTAAGTCAAAGTCCTAAATGGTTACAAAATGAGCCAAGAGCCATTTATAATGACTTAGATGTTCATTTCTACTAAAATTCCACACTCCAGATGTTCATCCCTAAGCATGAGGGGTGTTTAACTATCAAAGTCCCACGTGAACTAATAATATTAGCAAAGAACTTTTCTCCCCCTATGAGCTAGCTTTTGTGGTAGAGCTGGGCTTTTTAATCTAACACCTTATTTGTCTGCCTAAATTGTTAATGGGTTTCATATTCTATTGAACAAAATCCGCAGATGTGCACAGCTGCAGTGGCACGTAAAACTTCCTATCTTTTCTAAGAAATAGCAGAGCAGACAAAGAAAATACCAAGTGCCATGTAAGTAAAACTGACATGTGGGAAACTCCGTGTGCATGGCTGGGATGCCTACTAGTTCACCCCCTTAAGAAACCTCTTTAAAATTGATGAAAGGTATTATCTAATTATTCTTATGTTATGATACATGATATAAAGCCTCTATAATAGATTTTTTAAAGTCAAATGGAGGTCAAACCAATTTCTAGAGGTAGAGGGAGACTAAGAAAAATCATATGTGAAACGATTAGGAAAAATTTAGAGATCAATGTTTTGTCAATGAACATTATTTATAATAGAACATTATAGCATCATTCGGTCCATGTAGCCGACCCCACCTATTGGGATTGATTGTTGGTTGGTCTAATAGTTTACCAATTTTTGCTATCTAATTATCTAATAAAGAGACTGTTTCACAAAATAAATACTGTAAACAGCATATCTTAACAATCTTAGCTTGTTTAGATTTACCAGTAATAATTTCTCTGTCACATGTTATAGACACGATAGCTTGGCTTCTAATTCCAGAAACAGCAAATGCTAATGCTCGGGGAAATTGCCAGTCTTCATCCATCCCGGGAGGCCCTTTGAACATGCGCATAAGACCAGCAGAGCCTGATGTAGCTTTTCCATGTTGAAAGAGGAATGGAGAACCTTGGCCATCAGGTGTATTGGGTTGCCACTTGTGTTGTGCAACATGAGCTGCTGGTGCATTCATATCAACAACCACAACCATATCTGAAGATGCGTGAATGGCAGCTGCAGGTAGATTGCATTGTTGAGGGGATGGAACAGCATATGGTTTGACTTCTTTCGGGTTGCGGAATATTGTCTGATATCAAAGAAATATATTCATCACCATTATAATCACATACACTCATCATCAATCGTTGAGGAAATATCAAGCAAGGGTATACGAATTTTTATCAAACACTAGTTTCCAAATAATGAAACAATTGATTTCAAATGTTTCCATATGAGCACAACACACCATGGTACACATATCAAACTGCAACATGTAACTCATATCATTTTTTTAATACAACTACCTAAATGAAAAGAGAAGACATGATATTAAGGAGAGCAATTAACTTTCAAAGTGTTTTCATGACATAAATTCTCTCAACTTGGAGAAAGGTTAAATGGAAGTAGAATTTCATGAGATAACTTCAGAAGGATCTATAGTTCACATCCTTCTGCCACCTGAGATGATAGAAATAGGATAAAGGAAAAGCAAAACAAATTCCAGTTCTGAGGCTTCTCAGCCCTTTTGTTTCTGAGAAAATTCAATCCTAAGAAATACTGGTCCCCTCATTATTAAATATCATCATTATCATTATAATCATTAGAGTGTGAGCCCTCAGCACAACAGTGAAGTTGCTATTTAGTGACCACGAGGTCACAAGTTCAAATCCTAGAAACAACTTCTTCACTTATGAGGTTAATGTTGTTTACATCTAACTTTCCCATACCCCACTAGGTGAAAGCCTAATATACTGGACCACCTTTTCTATCGTCATCATAATAATTAGTAATAGGGTATGAATGCTCAACGATCCCCTTCATCACTGGGCGAGTCTAGCAATGACACTGCCTGAACTAATAAAAATAGCTATTAATTAAATAAATTCTATATTTAATATAGTACTGAAATTTAGATTGTAGTACTTGATTAATACTAATTATTTCAGGAGGTGCAGTTGCAACTCACCGAAAGTTGGTGTTTAAACATTTTCCTTTATGATTATTAATTTATTAAACAAACCTTTAGTTTAGTCCTTGAGACATAATAGTGTCTCCAAAGTTGTCACAAATTAAGTCCTTAAAAGATGTACATCAGTATAAAATGGAAGGACATACTGGTATATCAAGCCCTCAAAAGTATCAATGTGGTGATGTTTTTAATCTTTGAAGGACTTAATTGATGATAAAAAACTTTCATGGACCTAATTGGTGACACTATTATCTACAGAGGACTAAGTTGAGGATTTTCTCTTATTTATTACTATCACTTTACCTTTTTGGTCCTAGTGCTATCAACCAAAATTGAACTTATAAGCCATTCCCCTTAACCATGCACATGACAACTCATGAATTACCAATTAGCTTGATAGTTTTTTGTATAAAAACCTATTAGATATTAAAAAAGGCCAAACAAAACACAAGGATAAGACACAATGGAAGCAAACTCAAGCATGCATAGATGCTCATTCAGAAAGATGTAATTGTATCAATAAAGTTGCCAAACCAATAAAATCAACCTGCAAATGGAGAACTTCCGCTAATGGCAATTTCTTCAAGTGAGGAACGGTCAAAAGTTGGGATGGTGTTTGTCCGAAATAAGCAATCTGATCTTGGGTGGCACGTTGTTGTACCTTTACTTGTCATGCACAGAAGAAAGTAATAAGTAATAGAAACATGAATATATTTTGATTTTGTGGAGGTTTGATGCAATCAGAGAGGTCTCATGAAAATGTTTCGTGGAAATGTACACAGAATTTATAATGCATAAAGCTTTCCTATCTTTTTATGCCATAAAGTTGGCCAGATGTATTCACTTAAGGTCAATAACAGTACATAAATTCATATATTTAAATAAAATGAAAAAAATTGATCTACAGATATAGAAAACAAAACCTGTAATAGTTATTTATCAGAAATAATAAATGTTTTAAATAGATTGTCATCTAATCTTGCTATGGCAGAGGGTAATTAAACGGAAATTAAGACAAGAGACTCACATCACATATAATTAATTTGGTTTTATGAAAGGAAGGTCGACCATGGTGACAATATTTTAATTACAAAGATCGAGAGAGCGAAATCAGGGGAATTAAAAATACTTGCATATGGTCTTCATTGATTTCGAAAAGGTGTATCTAAGAGAGGTATTGTGGATGCATTGAAGGCAATGGAGAATAAAAAAGATCATATTACCTAGATTCGAGCATTCAAGGATATGAAATCAATAAAGTTGCCAAACCAATAAAATCAACCTGCAAATGGAGAACTTCCGCTAATGGCAATTTCTTCAAGTGAGGAACGGTCAAAAGTTGGGATGGTGTTTGTCCGAAATAAGCAATCTGATCTTGGGTGGCACGTTGTTGTACCTTTACTTGTCATGCACAGAAGAAAGTAATAAGTAATAGAAACATGAATATATTTTGATTTTGTGGAGGTTTGATGCAATCAGAGAGGTCTCATGAAAATGTTTCGTGGAAATGTACACAGAATTTATAATGCATAAAGCTTTCCTATCTTTTTATGCCATAAAGTTGGCCAGATGTATTCACTTAAGGTCAATAACAGTACATAAATTCATATATTTAAATAAAATGAAAAAAATTGATCTACAGATATAGAAAACAAAACCTGTAATAGTTATTTATCAGAAATAATAAATGTTTTAAATAGATTGTCATCTAATCTTGCTATGGCAGAGGGTAATTAAACGGAAATTAAGACAAGAGACTCACATCACATATAATTAATTTGGTTTTATGAAAGGAAGGTCGACCATGGTGACAATATTTTAATTACAAAGATCGAGAGAGCGAAATCAGGGGAATTAAAAATACTTGCATATGGTCTTCATTGATTTCGAAAAGGTGTATCTAAGAGAGGTATTGTGGATGCATTGAAGGCAATGGAGAATAAAAAAGATCATATTACCTAGATTCGAGCATTGTGAAGAGAAATTGGGGTCACAATTAGTGTGAAGAGAAATTGGGGCCATAAAAGATTTTCCTATTGACTACATCAAAAGTAAACTTTGAGTTCCTATATTTTTACATTGGTCATGGAATTGCTAACTGAGCATATCCAAGAGTGGTGCTAGGTGTATGCCTTTTGCAAATGATACAATACTAGTAGGAGACTAGAGAGTGTAAATATATAAGTTAGAAATGTTTAGACAAGCCTTGAAAGCCTGTTGATTTAGTTTGATTAGAAGATGGAGTATACAGAATGAAAGTTTATCATGAGGTGCACTAATTCTATTTTGGAGGTAAATATTGGAGACCATACCAACCACAAGTCACATGATTTAAGTACCTTGTGTCCACCACAAGCAAGTAGCGCAAGACATGTTTCTACAATATGCATGTGTTTCCTCTTAACAGTTCTACGTTGATGATGAGCATAGGGACATGAAATCTAACATACCCAATGATCAAAGAAAGGAAGTGAAAGGTCTAAACTCTTCATCCCAATCACTTTGGACTGCCTTTATAATTTTATTAAATTGAGTTATAACCATTTGAATGAAGTGTTTAAGAATGGTTAGAGTTTAAGACTTTAGTTTGATAAAAAAAATCCAAATGTGTCTAGTATAGACGTCAACAATAGAGACATAGTATCAAAGACCAGGTTGAGAATAGATAGGAGTAGGGCTAAATACAAATCCATATGGACAAGACCAAAAGAAGAATGATATACACTAGTAGAAGAGAGAGCGTACATCGAGCAGATGAAACATTAAATGTACTTTTATAAATGAGGTATCTTACATTAAGAAAGTACATGATGAACAATACTATCATGAGTATGACCTAGTCTACAATGCCAAAGAAAATAAGAGGTGGACTTAACTTGCTAGGCCTAGATACACAATTTGAAGCAATACTAGTTGAATTGAAATCAATAGATTCACGAGTAGAAGACCATAGAAAGCATGAAGTCCCGCTTTAGTGAGTGATCCTCTAAGAAGAAGTTGAGTAGTACTATGAGATTTCACAACAATTATTAGAATGAAACTCAAACAAACACAGGTTATCCTAAGCAAAATCTGACAAATTGATCAGTTTTTTAGAGATAGAAGGAAGTAAGAGTAAATTCTTTGGGGACAGAGTAAGATTGGAATCTAAAGGAAAATAAAAATGTGTAGCACCTACATAATAGAAATGCTAGCACTATTAACCATGAAGATGTGACTTTGCCTAAAGTTCTCAACAAGTTCATGAACCATGGCAGGATTGCTAGTAAGATGGTTGGCGGTACGTGAGTCAAGATACCAGACAGAGGACTTGGCTTCCTTGCCACTAGTACTATCTGTCATACCATATTGAGGATTGTCGAGAAACATGAGCAGGTCATGAAACAAGTGGTTGAAAAAAGATTTGATGAAGAAGATCTAGAGTTGAGATCGTAGAGTGAACCAAGTGAACTAGGCGCATAGAATAAATGGGGTGGTTCATAAGCAGCATAATGTTAGGAAGAATGTGTAGGTCCACCATAATTGTAGTTGTACCCAAAACCTACCTTGTATCTAGTTGGAGCACAATAACAACTGGCCAATTCATGACCAAAGTCGTTACAAAACTCAAAGTAAAAGTGAGACATAGAGAAGTAACAACCACAACCTCCATGACGGCCACCACAATCTCTATAATAACCACCATAACTAACATAGTTACCATAATCCTACAAAAAATTAGGATGAGAAAAATTGTGAGTACAATGAAATCACTGAGTTGGAATACTCTGAACTAAAGAAGAAAGTGAAGGAGGTGTCTGATATGATGGTGGTGTCGTTAGAACATTCTCAGAAAGCACATCAGAAATAGTTTTAAACCAATTTTTTCAAGAACTTCATAAGTGATTAAAAATGATTCTGAAGAATGAACTGCTTGCGGTTCGGGTTGTCTTTCAACTGATGTTATTGTAAGCTGAAATTCCTCATTCAACCGACATACATAAATATCAATAAGTTCACCATGAGAGATTGAGGAACTAGAAGAAATCAACATATCAGCAAGTGATTTGATACTAGGTAGTCAATTGCGGATAGCGAAGCATATGAATTTACATATACAACAATAAACAAGTCTTTATTCCACTAGGTGGGGTTGTCTACATGGATCGACCAACACCATAATACTCTACCATAAATCATGTTTATCAAGAAAACATTGATCTCTAAGTCTTTCTTAATCATTTCACCTATGATTTTTCATCATTTATGTCTTCCTCTAGGAACTGGAATAACCTCCATTTAATCTACACTCCTTATGGGGATTTCTATCTGTCTCCTCCAAACATGTCCAGACCGCCTAAGGTGAGATTCTACCATCTTATATGTGTATATATAAATACATATATTAGAAGAAAAAATATATACGCAATTTTAAGTCTACACATGTATACACAAAAATACTAAAATAAATCATATAACAAATACGGGTATTACAAATTCTAGATGTGATCGAAGCTGGAGGTGGTAATAGAGTTATTCTTCATTAAATTGGACCACAAGATGATTATGTCAAAATTGGTTTCAATCAGTTTGATAAGAGAATCGAAAAGAGACAACGTGCAAACAATTAGGGGCCAAGGAAAATCTTGCTAAGAACAGATGAGGTATGTTCGTGAATTAGGAAGCCTTACAATTTTGTTCTATGTTGATGAAGAACATATAAGCAATCGAACAAGGATACTGGAATTGGGAAGAATAAAGAGAAGAAAGAAGAAAGGTAGAGTTGAGTAAAAACCACATAATCTAGGAAAATCAACATGTTAAGAAGAAGGGAAAAGAAAGGAAAATATTAACTTAACTTGTTAAGGTTTCATCTCAAAACCAATTGAGCATGAGAGGAGTAGCCCAACATATATTTAAACTATACTCGAGACAATGACGCATGCGATATAAGACTTACTTCTCCACATGCCCCCTCCACGGAAGTCTATCACAACAGCAATGTAGCGGGTTATGACCTGTGATTCGGTCACTATATGATTTGTTACAGGTGCTACAACCATATGCCACTATCCACGATGGTGTTACGGGGAACAATCGAAAACCTACTACACTCTGCTATTGTAGTGCCAGGGTGCACTATACACATGAAATATTCGAAAACCGACCTGGATCCTTGAGTGATAGAACACAATTGTAGATTTGACATCCTTCTGCCTTGGTTTAGATTTGCACACGGCATGAATTTCGTGCCATAACTACAATCTACAATGAGTGATAGCAACCAACAACACAAGGTAGAAGATTCTCAGAATGAGAGAATTCAGGATCAAAGAAAATATAGCTTGATCTTGTTCCTCCCATTGTAAGTACAGTGGGTTCACATGATTGATCAATCGACCATCATAATTGTCATACTGAGGAGGAATATTTGTTCCACAGACAAATCTAGAGGCTTGATTGGAGGTAAGTATCGCATTCATTAAATGTTGCCAAATTAAAAAAATTCCTCTCCTTTAATTCAATGGTTGGAAGTTGAGGATTAAGCTTCAACGTAACTGCTTGAAGAAGAGTCACATTCCTAAAGGTTAGTTGTGAAGGAACAAGGGGGGAGGTCCTAGAAGTTTCAGCGTTGGCAATGGCCATGGCTGCGTGATAACATGTAAAATGAGAAGAGAAGTGGGGGAGATAGAAAGCTAAAGCAGCTGTGTTATTTAATTATATGAGAATCATTACATCGTTAAAATGATGAAATGGTATATGTAGCGCTTAGACCTATACTACGTTGTACTGCACTATTAAAACTGCCATTGGCTGAGTGTACAACTTTCATAACTCTAACTAACTCTATAACAGGTAAGGTATGCTATACTACGTCTCTAATAGAAAGCAAGTCTGAGGATAGATTTTTTCTTAGAAATAGGAGCAACATTAATCACAATATATTAGATCTAAATTTGAACTAGATCCCAACTGTGTGGTTTCTCAACTGAGTCCTGTATAACGTGGCTCTACCAGTTAAACCTAACAAAAAAGTAGGTATTTCAAACTGTGGCAGTTTTAATCAAAATGTGAATTTAATATCAGACATGTGGTAAATTAAAGGATTTTTCTTCCCTCTCATCTTCTCTCCCCAATAGCTTGGGCTATTGACAAACTGACAACTAACTGAAGGTAAAAGGATTATCAGGTTCGTCAAGCTTAAGTAAGTAATCTCATGTACAGTTAAAAATTATGCAAGCAGACACATATAAATTAACATGTCAGGGGCTCAAGCCCATAGAAATGCAGTACTGGGAGGGGCAGCCTCAGTATCATGAATGAGATTAGTCACAAACCCAAAGGGTATGCAGATACAAATTATAAAATATTATAATTAACATGTGCATTTAACTTTTTAGAGGAAGAAGGTAGCAGTCATATCTCAATTAAGGATGTGCTCATATTTTGATGAACCTTTCTCTTTTTCTTTCCGAGTTTGAGATCTCATTTACTGAAATGACGAAGCGAATAAAAAATATGGAGAAGAAAAGGAGACATACTGGGTCAGATATTTTATCAATATCCACTGCTCCTTCATAAGTGATATAAAAGAAAACATTATTTGCTGCAATAGCTTCTTTTCCCTGTTGCTTATACCTGCATCCAGGTCCAAATAATTAATGTAATGACATGTATATAGTTAGGAAACTATTAAAGAAAATAGAAATTTAAAAATGAATGTTATAGATGCAAACTGAGAAGAGGAAAAGGCCTACCCAAAGATAAGGTCAATCCACTCATGCAAATGAGCAGATACATACTCGCTCTCTAGAGCCATCCTATGCTTATGCACAAAGTCATCTGGATTTTCAGCCCAAGCAGGAAGTCTTACAGTATCTGACAGAACAAACAGAAGTAAATTAGACAGTGTTTTCAACTATAATAAGCATGTGAATATACCACGGGTATTCCCAAAAAAACAATACAGAGAATCTTAATGAATATACCAGGTTTTCCTCCAAGTTGTGTTGTACCAAAATCAATTGAATTTTCATTTGTGAGGATCTCGGGGAGGTAAAATAGCTCAGGAACCTAACAAGTAGGATACAGGAAAAAAACAGCTTAAGATAAAAATCCCAATATAGCCATGATAAGCATTTAATATATAAGTAAAACTGTTTAAATCCATCAAGAATGACGGATATCAACCAAAGGGACAAAAGAATCTACTCATTATACACATCTATCAACCAACAATTTTCTTATAAATTTAATAAACATACCAATTCCTTCACATCACTCATGTCCTCAAGAACTCCATTCCAAGTGGCAGAAATATCAGAAAACATCCGATCTGCATGATCAAATTTTCCACCTTGCAGTTTGATTGCAAGGGTAGTGAATGGTTCAACCCTAACAAGATAATACAAAACCTGTAAAAAGAAGATAATAACCATTAACCAATAAACAATCTGCAACTATATTCAGTCATGCTCGATGACAGCACATGTTGAGCAATTACTTCTATTGTCATTATATTAAATAGTGTAAGTATAACATCACACATCAACTTCATGACTTATTCTATGATATTAGTACAAACAAGGAAAAATTAAATTCAGAAACCAAAAAGAAACACTGATTCTGACAAAAAAATTATAAGATATATGATCACAATGTTTAGGGTTATTGGCTTCAGTTAGATGATAATTTTTCAGTCTCTTTAAACTTGGTTGACATTCCTTATATGTTAATCAGTCTTAACATAATGTATAAGCCATAATTGGATTAGTATTATTAGGAAGCCGAAAAAACTCAGTTTTACATACTAAAACATTCTAGCTATAATAGCCTATGTGGCTTCCCTTCAACATCATCTGCCCCAAAAGCTAAAAAACCTCATCCCTTTTTTTTGTGAACTTTTAATGCTGTGAGTTTAGATGATCCTATTCATGGTGCTTCCAACATACTAACACAATGCAGCCAAAACATATAAATTTAATGAGGATTGTTGAAATTATAGGTTTTAAATATGGAAGGAGAAAATAAATGCTCAAGTAAATTGTACTGATACAATTGTGAATGATTATGAAATGATAAAAGACATAACACTATCCATTATTTATACTAATACTAAACTCTCAATTAAATAAGGAAACAAACTATAAAAGATAAGATAAAGTAATCTCAATACTACGAGAACTTCTAAGATACTCTAAACAAATCTAAGATATAATAACGATAATATAAGATATTCTCTCTATATCTAAGTATCCTCTAGATATTCTCGATAAGATAATTTAAGATATTCTGGAATATTTTCATATATTCTAAAGATGTTAATTCAAGCTAACTAGACAAGCTAGGATTAAAGAATGCATACATAAGAGAGAAAGTTGGAGTAACATCTATGGTAGAAAATATGGAACAATCTCATCTTTTAGTCGAGTTACTAAAGGTAAAGGGAAACCTAAAAAACTATAGGTGGAACAATTAGGAGATATTTAGAAATTTGCGGTTTGTCAATAAACATGATTTACAATAGAGCATTATGATGCTACTTGATCCATATAATGGACCCCACTTAGTGATGAGAATAAGGCTTTGTTATTGTTATGAGAGCATATGCCAAGGGATCACATTACACATTAGCACTAAGTGCACAAGAAAAGCTTCATATGGATCAAGTCTTCTAGACAGCACCAATTTGATTTTAATAAAAAAAAGACTAAAACCGAAACCAATAGTTTTCATGCAGTCATCAAGGTATAAGAATAGTCCTATAAAAAATTATGAAAAATTGAGGAAAAAAGGCAAAACCCACTGTTCCTGCACTGGAGTAGTGTGACCCGTAATGGAATTTGGGGATGACAGGATCATCAAAGCTAGAATATCTTTCTTGAAACTTTTTCAGACGATCTGGGTTTAGTGCCCCAATAGGCTGGCATCATATCGAAAGCAATCATTATTAGAACATAAAAAAAATCGTTTGAACTTGTTGAAACAACATTCAAGAAAAATACCTTTGAAAGGTCACGGTAAGAAGAAGGATTAGAAAGATCCAAGCTCTCTGAGCTGTAATCAGAAAGAATCCAGGGGAAAACTGGATACTGGCAAAAATAAATAACAATAATAAATAATATGGAAATAGGGTTTACAAATGTAATCATAGAATGAAGTAAATAAGAGAGAATATACTTGTGTCAAATCATTATAACTACGTCCAGCCAGTGTGTTGAGTTGCATTAGATATTCAAAATTACTAATCTGCACAATGGCATCATAAAATCCATTTACGTCAGCAACAAAATGAGCAAATCATATAAGAAACTAATATATCAGAATGAGTTAGGTTTCACTTCTTACCTCCCACCTAGCCCAACGCTCCATAAGTTGAGTTCTTTTCAAAAGTTGTTCAGGCCTCTGCAACAAGAAATTACATTCTGAAGTTCTTGGGAAACACCATATATCAATGCAACATCAAAACTAAGAAAAAAGGGGATCGGGCATGGACAGAAGAAAAAATATGAGAATAACCATTACTTCAAACTGATTTCAGTATCAGCATCCGATATGTTATACGGACCATATTAGATATTTCTTAAATACCATTAGATACGTTTAGCCTATAACTTTCAAGGTCAAAATATATTTTTGGTCCCTAAACTTAATACTCATTTCAATTCGGTCCCTGTAGGATTAAATCTTTCAATTTACTCCTTATACATACAATCACTTTCAAATTGGTACCTATTCTCTGCTGAAGTGAATATATGGACCATATTAGTGTGAAGCATAGTTACATGGTAAATAGGTACTATTAGAGAATAAGCCTTTAAGTCTTACTCAATTAACTGTTAGCTTAATTTGTTATGCTGTAACAGTGTAGCTTTTCTGTTTGTAACAGCTTTTGGCAGTTAAAGTTTAGTTAGTTAGAGGAGGTGACTTAATGTACACGTCACCTCCTATAGTCTCTTCTTTGTATTGCTTTCCCTTTGTTATATAAAGGGGTTAGCTTCATCATTGTAAATCAATCAAAACTGATTCAATATACACATTTCTCTCATTTCCTTTCTTTTATGTTTCTGAGTTTTAATACTTTTACAGGTACGAGGAGGTGATTCAATTGGGTACAGGATTTGACACATTTTACATTAATTTTAGGAGACATTCTTTATCATGAACTCAATATGTGGTACGATGAATTTGATATGTAGGGTAAATGAGAGAATCATGTAACTATGATGTGACGAATCAGAATCAAATTAAAAATTAATGTTACTTATATGGACCAATTTGAACCTATATTTTTGGTCAGAGTTACAGTTATTTTCAACTTGGTCCTTACACTTGATTGTGTCATAGACGACAATACCAAATTACAAACAACTATAAGTAGAGAGATTAAAAGTTGAAGAAAACAATCACTGAGACAAATTAAGAATGAATATGATGCATACGGGCCAATTTTTTTATTTCAACAGTCTTTCTTTTAGTTTTTTAATATCTGTAGCAATACAAGTGGGATATGACAATGATTAGAAAAATTGTATTATTTTATTGTGTATACATAACCTCACTTATGCAACATCTGTTTCAATTTTAGATTTGTGTTTTATGTTGATATTTGTTGGAAAATAAAGAAGTCTAACACTGGATGGAAATGAGAGAAGTAAATAAAATACAAACCTTGGAATGCACTAGTCCATTTGCCTAAAGCTTTAGGCATTTTGGACGAAGTTGCATCACTCAAGGCCACTCAAACATGAAGAACACTAGCTCAATCTCTCACATTGCTAGAGTTGGAAATAGCCCATTATAGATTTCAGCAATAATATATTGATTTTATATGTTGTATCTTAGCCAGTTAGCCGTATTGTGTCCTATAGTTTTTTAATGTTACATTTTTGATGTATTATTTGAGCTACATTCATGTTAATTATCTTTAGCTGTGCTTCCTAGGAAAGGGGCATGTGAATGTAACATTTCCGAGAAGTCACAACATAAGGCAATTAACTAATTATTATTGTTATCTTTATCTGTCTATGATGTTCTATGATGTGTGTTGTTGGAAACGAATCCTATAATTTCCAAGGACTTATTTTGAACTCCAAATTTCATTTGGGTTGGATTAATCATTTGGCCTCCTTTTGGTGCTATGCTCATGGTCTTGTTCGGGGAGTTTCTTAGTTAAATGTGCAGAGAGTCTGGCATGCTCTGTCATTGACTTAATCTCATGGGTTTTCTTGTTTCTTTTTTGTTTGCTAATGAGGATGCTCATCCTTTCTTTGGATTCACCTCTTCTCATTCAATAAATGGCTTTTTCTATTGAAAAATTGTTATCATTAGCCTGGATGGGAAAGACATTCAAAAAAATCAATTCTAACAGAAAAAAAATTACCTGGGTAGCTAAGTATATATTGTTCAGATGAGGAGGTCGTGCTTGAACAATTGCTCTATATACATTTCTTCTGCTTTCACTACTCTGAAAAGGAAATTCGGGAATATAAGTGTGCAACACTTAACAACCATCAGTAAAGCGTCCAGAATTATATCAGATCTGGTTATAGATCTATAAATCCAAGAAGATTATAAAAATAAAAGAATGAATGGCACGTTTAAGAAGAAATACCCCAAAGTCAAAGAAGAAGTTCGAACGGTCCAACATAAATAGCTCCAGTGCACTTCTTCTCAGGAGATACCTGTAACACAAACCAATAATGATAAACAATTAAAAAAGTTATTTTTCCTAAAGTACACTCAATATGAACAATAACTTGCACAATAATTAAAACTATCCTGCAAAAATCCTCATGTAAATAGATATTGACCATTTCAGTAAAACTTCAGTTAGTAAAACCTCGTGTAACTTGCAAATAATAAAAATTATCCTACAATAACTTGTCCTGTAGTACTTTTCGTAGGATTGACCATTTTAGGATTACCAGAGCGCACTAGGTGAGCCCCGTAAATAGATATTTTAAGGTTCAAAACACATTTTTGATCTCAATGAACATGATTTATAGAGCATTATGACATCGTTCGATCCATGTACTGACCCTATCTATTGGGACTAAGGCTTGGCTATTGTTGTTGGCTAAGGTTCAATACAGTCATAATCGTAAAAATAAGCTGACAAATTTTATGGTAGTATGCAGTTTTTGTAGTCCATTAATGTGTGTGGATGACAGTATTCTTAAAGGGTTTCTTTGCCCCAATAATTCATTGGGTATAGAATAGAAGCTTCCCTATGTTTTTCTCCACATGGTTGCTCCAAGAGCATTTTTATCTCAGAATAGTGATGAGCATGGGAAGCTGTGTTTGATATGTAGGCAACCGTATTTTATTTAAGGCCTGAATATGTGTTTAAGTCCCTATAATGTAGGGATCTTCTGATTCAAAAATAAAAGGTTGTGTTGCATCCCTATAAAGTTCAAAATATGGCATTTTGGGTTTCGACCTTAACTTGCCTATGTTAAGTGTTGATGGTATGTATGACATATTGCGGTGGGGACTAAAACTAAAAAGTCCTACATTATACGAACTAAAAACATAAACTATTTCTTCGCCTACCTTGCCTTCACATGCATGGGAGTGCTACTTTATAGGGACTAAAGACAAAAGCTTTGCTTCTCCTCTGTCTACCTTTCTTCTTCCTTCCCATCCTTTACAACCCTAGACTTAAAGAAATGATCAAATAGTGATATATCTCCCTCCTAAGACCTCAAAACCTCAACAACATTATAAGTTAATAGTTAGTAGCATATAGCAAGGACCGTTTATGGTCACTACAATTTCAAGAGACGGGCAAAAAGGTTTCATTATCACACACCTCTCTACCCCTTTTTCTGCAATTCCAGTGAACCCTTCTACCTTCTTAGTTCTTATCAATACACCTACACACACCCAAAGTGGTGGAACAACAACAATAGCAACAACAAGAAAGAACTCTGCTCTTTTTCTCCACAACTACTCACATCCAAAGTGGTGGAACAACAACAATAGCAACAAGAAAGAGCTCTGCACTCTCTCTGCTGTCATATTTCATAAACACGAGTAGCCAAATTCCTACCCCACGAATGAAACCATTCCATTGTTAAGATATTTTAAACATGTGGTGGGATGAAATGGAATTGGAGGAGTCCATCCCACTACATAGTACATACTTACAAGCAACATTTATGAAAGGAAGAAACCAGATTGCACTGGCCCAGAGACCAGTTCGAAAGTTTCCTGGTCAGAATGGCCAGGTTGTTCAGGGGCACAGCTATGAAAGGAAGAATAATTGTTTACCCCCCTAAGCCAACAAACATAACAAATGCAAAAATGTAAGGAAATATATATAGAGAGAGAAAGAAACCATAGGCAGAACACAAAACCAAAGCTACAAAGATTATCATGTCCAATAGCAAGTCTAAGGACTGAATATGCCCCCAAAATCATCTCTAGCACAACAAAGTTTAAGGCATAAGCTGAGGATTACTCTACTTTATGGTGAAATTAAACTAACAAGAAACTATGGCTAATAATAAATATTATCTACATCTGTACAGTCAGCATATAAATCACCATTGAAGTAACGTGTGCATAATAGAATGCGTATATAATAAAAAAGTCAACAAAATGAATTCACCTCCGGCTATAAATTTGATGAAGAGATGACATTGACCAGCTTCGATCCTTTTCTTGGTACCCTATGTCAGAACTAAAATTCAAACCATCCCTCATGGTGCTGGCTTCACGGTTATCAACTATAAAATTTATCCTCCTACTGGTTACCTACAACAAGACAACTGCAATTCACACTAGTGCAATTACAACACCTAAACCAAGAAAAAAATATCAAATCCTTCATGCATCTGTCCCATGACAAAAATATTGAGTGCAAATGTTCAAGTTCAGGCATTAAGAACCTTCAGCAAAAAATTTCCATATTTTTTTTATTATAGGGAGCAAGCAAAAGTTACAGAAACCATGGGAGAATAATAAAGTAATCAAAACCAAAGTACCATGGGCTTGAGTCATAGAGATTTGATAAAGTTTTATGTTGGTTGTCGATTGCCTAACACAACTTTCACCTTTTATCTAGGTTAGGACCAATTATGTACACCATTGGTTTGAGTACGTAAAAAAAACATTTATAATTGTAATCACATTATCCATGTCCGCAAAATGTTTACTAGTATTAGAGTAGTTCCTATTATCCTCTATTGTATTCTCTCCTTTGCCATTGTGCCACGCGTGCTATTCATTCAACTCTTATGTATATATGGAGTAATTATTGTTTCATAACTAACAATTGAATAAGAGAATGATTTTTCACTTTCCTCTTCTCTTTTCTCCTTCTTTTTAAATTAAGCTTTTCTAACATGGTATCAGAGCTTCTCGATCCTGATTTCACTGTGATTGTGATTGTGGCTTCGCTTTTCACCACTGAATTTGTTCCTCAATTGTGGCTTCGTTTTTCATCACTGAATCTTCAGTTTCCATCACTGAATTTGTGGCCTAGGGTTTCGTTTTGTTCCTCAATTGTGGCTTCGTTTTTCATCAGTGAATCATCAGTTTTCATCACTGAATTTATGGCCGAGGGTTTTGTTTTGTTCCTCTCCTTCACAGATTTGTTCATTTGTTACTGTTGCACTGATTCATGGTGGATTCATCGCCTTGGATTCAACGATTCATCGCTGGTTTGTGATTCGGTCATTGCTGTTTCTCGTTGATTTGACTTGCGATTTGTTCGGTGTTGTTTCTCGTTGTATTGATTTGCGATTCTCCTTTTGTTGTTGGTGGCTTTGAGTTTGTGGCCTAAGGTTTGCATGACTGATTTGTGCACTAATTTTTTGTTGCTGGTTGCTTGAAGATCCTTAAAAAGGCTCTATCCCTCTCGTTTTGTTGTTCTCAGAGACAAACTTCATCTTACTGATGGTTTTTCTGCTCAGCTAGGCTAGCTGTTTAGGTGGCTTCAGTTTCTAGGGGGAATATTAGAGTAGTTCTTATTATCCTTTATTGTATGGTGAGAATCCACTAAGCTAAAGAAACCACTTTGTAAGCTGTAGATTACTTTTGACATCAACTAAATGGAACTTAATCCAAACCAAGGTATTTGCTAAAACCGAAAGTGTAAAAAACGTATACAGCCATTTTTTCAGAACATAATTACTTTTGATAAATTATTTATTAAATTGATAAAATAACTGAAATGGACACCAGTTTTATTTCTCTCCTCACCCAATAATTGAATATATCATATAACCCAAAAAATACATTGTAGAACTATTAATTACATTTAAAATAAAGCAGTAAAGCTTACTTGGAAGGTTCCCTGTACAACCCTAAGTGCCTGGACCATTGATGATGGCAGCTCGAGAACAATTCTTTCATCAAGTTCACTTGGCACATATCCAGGTGCAATGTCTGAAGAACTTTGAACAACACTTTGATCACTCGCAAGTTGAGAATTACCCGATTCTAAAGATGTATGTACAGTTTGTTCAGCTGATTCAGAAAATATAGGCTGATTCTCTATTTTATCTTCAAAATCATCAGCCCTGGCATCCAAATTATCAATTTCAACCTGTTCTTCATCTACATTTATGCTCTCTGTTGAGATTGCTTCTGCAGACAAAATTGGAGCACTCTGATCATTATTTTCTTCCCCCAAATAATTATCATAATTGGCAGCAGCTAAATGATCAGAGCCTTGGTAATTCCTCTTCAAACATCTTCTCATTCGGGAAGAACTTTCCATAAAGTCTAGCTTCCAGAAAATCTAGAAAATTATAAAATAATAAGCATGGGAAAATGGATTGTATATATCAAACTTAGATTTCAATAACATTTTAATAGAAGAGAAAATCATTTGGGCAGATAAAGAATCCTCCAAGAACATCCTTAAAAGGAAAGGAAAGCATAACCAAATGAAAAATCAGAGCATCAGCTCCAAAGAGCAATCCAATTCTTCTGCAGAAAGAAAAGCTCCCCACATAAATGCTAAACGCAAAAGCACGAAAAGTCTAAACACCCTGAATTGAATTCTAGGATTTTATTCCAGCCATATATACAGCCAAAAAGAGAAAGCAATACACCATGAACAGTTATATACTCTTCATACTCATTAAAAGAGAGTTTATGTACATGGAGATGAGAAGGTACAAAGCATGCAAGTTTCAATTTCAACAATGTACAGTTATATCACGACATACACGAGGTGGGCTGTATAAGTGATCTGCAAAAGGTCCAAAAAGACTTCTCATCTCGATTAACTGGCGAACAAGCTTGCACCATGAACGAATTCCAGTATGGATCCGATGCCGAGATAATATATCTACTTGAGCACGCCTGTCGATCTGGAAAACAATAAATATTTATCACCAGTATCTCATTATAATCTGAAAACCATAGTACAATTAACAAACAAACCTCAGACCGTTGCATATTCCTTGCTAGGGCAAAACTGGCAACAAGAACAGCAATAAATTTATATGACAAAGCATTGAAATCTTTCCCATACACCGACTTTGTATCAACTGGGTGCAAACATTCCATCCAGGCAACTCCCATTGCTTCAGTTATATTCCACCTCTTAACTCGCTCCATATCACTAGCATTCCTTCGCTGTGCAGACGTGGCCATAGCAACAGCACTAAGACCTCTTCCGGAACCAATCCTAGAAAATCGCTGCAGATCACGAGCAGCTGCCAAAGCAGCAGCTTTTGCAGCAGCTCTGTTCTTGGGTAAGGGTGGTGTTTTATTAGGGGCTTCTAGAGGTTTCTGAAAACTTGAAAATGTATGAAGCCTAGCTTGTTTGCGTTCAAGCAATGACGTATCACGCCTAAGATGGGCATTTGTAGACGGAGCATTGATTTCACCACCTGAAGTACCGGCCGCAATCATAGCCAAGGCCATTGCAGCAGGTGGGGATGCAAAAGCAGCAGCCCAGGCTGGAGTTATCATAGCAAGAGCAGCCTGAAAGAAATGTCAGTAAAAAAATTTATGTTGCAAAATCATATAAGTGAATAGAATAATAGCATCATAAAGAAGGTCATTTTCAGATTATCACTTGAACTTCATAGTAAATCCATTATTGCAGTGACAAGCAAACAAACAAAGACATATATAACTATTTGACAGGAACAAAAGAACATGCAAATTTAACGGTATTCCATATTTACAGTTAGCACACAGTTAATGAAGATCCCTAATTACTCAAAGTTCATTGTGTAAAGTTTAATGAAAACATGACATATATACTATAGAAAGAAACCTAGTGTTAACAAAGAAAAATATGAGCATAATGTGGGCACATACACATGAGTACATCTATACTATAGTTCACATATTCACAATAAGTTACCTCGGTTGGAAGGGCATCAGAAACTAGTGCAGCATCATCCACAGTAAAAGGATTCAAACCATCAGCGGTTGCAAGTTCATGAATTCCAGCCAAAATGGGTCGCCACCTCCTTAAGACAGCAACAAATGGTGGTAAAACAGCCTCGAGATACTGCTTACGAAGAGGCTTTTGGTCAATGCCAACAGCATGGTATACCTGACCAGATGTTGTACTATGGTAAGTGTGATGATTGTGCACAAATGACACGTACCACGGATAGCAATCTAACAGTAAGCAAGAACCAGAATGTTTGAAGATGAAAATACTAACCTCAGAATAAATCACGCAAGATGCTACCAAGACTCTTTGTCTCTTAGAATCAGAAATTGGCATGTTGAGAACAGGTGAGAGAACACTGTTCAAATTATAAGCAAAAATAAGACAAGATTAACCCATTTACGGTACCATCAGTTTGTTTTAAATATGTTAGATGCAGAGGTTGCTTTACCTCCACAAAAGTGCTGAGTGTGGTTTCCTTCCTTCAGAAGTCATATCATCATTACTTGCATTCTTCATCAGCATATGTTCTTCCCCATCATCATCTTCCCTCATCGATAGAAGAACCATCCGAAGCATGCACAAGAATGGTTGATCACTGTCTAATAACTGGTATAATGCAGCCATCGCTCCCATTCCAGTACCTGACCCTCCACCTATACCAAGACCACCCCCAAGACCAGACTCATCTAGCAATAATGCTTGGAGCATTGCCATGGACTTCTTCACCAAAGGAAGCTCAATCCAGTTGCCATTGATATCTTTCTCCAAAGCAGACTTCCAAAAATCCCACCCACTTCCACCAGCAATAAATGAAGCTGTATTTGAAGGAAGGCCGACACCATACCACAAACGACTCCTATATTTCCATCCATTAGCTAAATCCTTAGCACAAGAACCATATGATGCAAAAGCACATGAAACAGATTCATAAGGCTCAGCTGCAGCTGCTGCAGCAAGCCTTTCCATCACTGAAGTAGAGATCTGACCATTTGCATCAGCCATTGAAGAAAGAACCTAAAAACATTTGACAGCGTCACAATATAGAGATAAAGTAATAAACAAATGTTAAACTAGAAA
>NW_017720729.1:0-25999 GCF_001865875.1 Lupinus angustifolius | reverse complement strand
GGGGTATACAAATTGAACGAACACTTAACAAGAATGCAAATGAAACTAGTAGCATGGGGAAAAAAGAAAAGAACATCAAATGCTACTAATTAAATCCAATAGGCATGGCAAAAAAATTGGATATTTAAGGGAGGAAATAGAAAGGGATGGTCCAGTGCACGAAGCTCTCACTTAAATGTACACAACCTTACCCCGTAAATGGAGAGGTAGCTTCCAGGAGGGGGGAATAAAAAACAATAGTAATCTTAAATTGTATAATCAATATACAAAAAAAATATTAAAGGCTTACAAATAATATGACAATACACAATCATTGCATGAATTTTGGAGCTATGAACAAACAGCACTGGAAAACAAAACTATTATGCAAAAAGAATGCAAATGATATGTATCTATGACATGTACCACACTAAATACTTTTAAAGTTTTGTATACGTACATCTAGAGAGACTCCCCCAGAGTCGCTAGATGATGATGTGCGATCACCCAAAACTTCTGCCGATTCTCCAATTGTTGACAGTGACGTTGAGTTATTACGGATTGGATAAAAGATAGAAAGGGGAGACGGAGAGCAATCTGTAGCACGTAAAAAATAGGATTGTTTGCTCTGTAACCGTAAATGATCCTCAACAAGCATAAGTATCACAATGGCATTCTCAACTAAAGCCACAGACAGATGAGCAGCATCCTCAGCCTGTGCCTTAGAATCATCTGGAGATAAACCCTCAGCTGCAACACCAGCAGCAGCCACAGCAATAATCTGAGTCTGCAGTAAGCAAAATATAAATGTAGACATACTCCCTGCTTTTCTTTCACTCTTTCCAGCCAAGAACGAGAGATATAAATTATTGCATTTGCACTCATTCTTGTGTGTAGAAATTTTATTTCTGACTGTGTTTAGCCAGCATCGGAATAAATGGAGAACCAAAATAGGCTAACAGGAAAAATAAATTTGGAAGACAAAAAGGACAGCACTATATTGCTGATTGCATAAACAAAACATTATGCAAGGAAAATAAAATAGAAAACAATATGTACCTGAACCTGCAATTCTCTAGCAGCAAAGTCCAGCAAACCACCTAAGAGTCTCCTCTTAAATATCGGCAACGATTCTTCACGCCTTCAAGACAAAATAACCAAAGAAAATGATCATATAAATCATGATTGAAAGAAAAGTAATGTGATACTACGCAAAGAGTTTGTAAAAGTCTTCCCAAAAATTCTTCATAATATTTTTTTCTGCAATAACTAGAATAGGATCATGACAATGTATAGTGAGAGAGAAAAGTTAGTAAATAAAAGACAAAAAAGTGAAGGAGTGTAGTGCAGTCCAGCTGAATAATAGTGTGGAATAACTTTCTCAAAAAACTGCTTATTCATTTCATTAATATTGTCATTTCGCCAACCTATCTCAGACACATTTAATTGTTAGCCTTTAGGTTCTCCACCAATCACTCTTGGATATAGATAGCTACTGCTTTTCATATTTCCCAGTTCCCACAAGTGTCTGCAACTTCAATCCAATCTTAGAAGTTACCATGCTTGAGACTTAAACATGACTGAGTGTGAAACTTTAAATTTTGAAGTTTTTCTTAATATTAAAATAAAATAATCAGATGAGACGGGAAGAGAAGATAAAACTACATAAGAGTATGTTCTGTTTCATTTGAACCGCCTCCTCCTCAAATTACATAAGCCTTTTCAAAGTTATTCTTTCATTGCATCTTGCCATACTGGAAATTGTAATGCCTCTTTGGTGTCGGAAGGTTGATTGTGAGCTAACAAAATCCTTGGTACAATGGATTTATCAATACCTAACTTGGATCTAGTGGTCATAGGATGAATACACTGGGGGATAGGAATGGACTGATGAATATTTGGTGTAGAAGGAGATGTGAAAGAATCAGTAGAGGAAGGAATAGATTGAGATGATATAGAGATAGGAGAAGTGGCAGAATCATTGAGATTGCTAGAAGTAGAGGGATTTGGAAGTTTTGAAGTATTAGGAAATTGATCATGATGAGGAGAAATAATGGAAGTGGAAGCTGGTGGTCTGTCAGTATTTGGTGAAGGAGAAGTATGAGGAATAAAGGTATGAGTGATAGAGGAACTAGTATCATTGTGTAAGACTGTAAGGTACTAGGAGGTAAGGTAAAGATGAGTGGTATGATGCAAAAGTAAAAACAAATTTACTGAACAAGACATCCTCTGATAGACATTTGTAACCTTTATGTGTGGAACAATACCCTAAAAAGGTACATTCAGAGAACCTATCAAGTTTATTATTTGCTGTATGGTCTAAGAAAAGGAAAACAATTACATCCAAACACTTAGAAAGGTGTAATCAGGATTGGTACCAAAAAAGTAGACTGTGAAGTGAATGATTGTTTAGAGTAGAGGAAGGTAATCTATTGATTAGATACACTGCAGTGGTAAAGGCATATTCCCAGAAGGATAAGGCACGTAGGCATGTGCTAACAGAGCAAGTCTTGTTTCCACTATATCTATGTTTTCTTACAATTGTCCTTTGCCAATGATGAGTATATGGGCAGAAAAGTCTATGACTCATACCTAAAGGTTTTAGGAGATAAGTGAAAGGTCTAAATTCTGCACTCCAACCAGTTTGAACAGATTTAACAGTTTTATCAAATTGTGTTTGAACCATGATTAGAAAATGTTTGAAAATAGTAAAAGGAACTTTTTTTAGGAGATAAATCAAAGTGTGTCTAGTATGGGCATCAACTATAGAGAAGTAGTACCTGAAACCATTTTCAAAGTGAATGGGTGCAGGCTCCAAAGGTCTAGATACAAAAAATCAAAGGGACTATGGTAAACAATAGAAGAAGCTTGAGAATGTAGTTTATGAGCTTTACTACAAGAGCAAGCAGTGCAGAAATCAAGAGCAGTTTTATTAGGATGAAATATTATGACAACAAGTAATTACATTTTTTAGTTGCTTCATGAACATGAGTATCGCCCTACAATGCCACAAGAAATAAGAAGACAGCTTACTACTACAATTTAGACGAGTCGAAACAGTAGCTGAAACATTGGGCATTAATGTATTTGTAGAAGCATGTGTAGATGTACAAAGATATGAGGAACTTACAAAAAGGTTATGAAAAACATAGGTTCCGTCTAAAGTGAGAGATCCATTAAGTAGTGCACGATTAGAACCAAGTGATTTGACAAAACAATCATTAGAATAAAATTCCAAATAACAAGAATTGTCCTTGGCAAATTGCGAGACACTCATTAGATTTTTGGTTATTGTAGGTACTAGGAGTAAGTAGATTTTGTAAATAAAGAAAAACAATTGGATCAAATGGTGATGAGATATGAGTGTTACCATTAGTAAGTATAGAGCCTTTAGAACCATTACCCGTATAAATGTGTTTTGGGCCAAATTGTTCAGTTCGCTCATGAACTAGAGATGGATCAGATATAAGGTGGTTCGTAGCTCCAGAGTCTAGATACCAGAGTGAAGACATGCCATCATGCACCCCAGTGCTCACGTTCATGGCATATGGATTGGCTACAGTGGTAGGATAATGATCAGGCCTGACTGAATGTGGAGATGTAGAGTGAAGAGCCAAGGAATAAGTGTTTGAACCAAATGAATTAGGACGAACAGTGTAAAAAGGTATTGGTCTTAAAGCCATAGGATGTTGAGAGAAGTCAGGTCCTAGTTGATGTGGCATATAATGACATGATTGAGGCACATAATTCGCATATTGGTGTATTGGTGCACCAAAGGATGACAAATACGTTTGATGATTGGAATAACCATAAGGTGCGTAATAGCAGCACACCACATCATGACCATGACATTGGCACTAATCAGAGAAGTAACTGCTAGGTCATACCTGAAAACAACCACCACCACGATTTACATGTCCACCGCTACGTCCAGAACTTCCACCATGAAAATTGTTGTAAGGATGGGGTGGTATAAACTCAGGTCATGAATTTGAAGAGGATTTGAAATGTGAAGGCACAGAAGCAAATGTGATTAGTATAGAAACACATTGGGGAGATTCTGGAGATGATGGAGTTGCTGCTACATTAGCTGATAGGGTATAAACTACATTGGGTAACAGCACTAGATGAATAACAATGGGGTGAATGTTAATAGCCTGTTCTGTTCTGTAAAGTGGCTAGTTAAGATAGCTGACAGTTTTGTGTTGCCAGCTATCCTAGGCTAGGCGCCATGTGCCTTGACATTTATATAAATAGATTTGTCACCTTTTGTATCATCAACAAGTATGAATTCAATAAAAATAGAGAACTTTTACGAAACAGTTACATTTAGATTCTCTTTGATTTTACAGTTTCCCTTGGCATTTCCTACTTCAAGTTGTATCTTCTCATATGGCATCAATTGCTGCCATGGCTACGCCTCTAGTTCTGATCCTCATACGCATTCCTCTCCACCATACACAACTTTTGTTGCACTTGCACCTATTCATGCAGTTTCTTCACATTATCTCTTACAATTCTAATCATGAAACTAACAGAGAAGAATTATCTTACATGGTGTCAATTCATGTTAGTTGTTCTCAAATCCAATAGAGCACTTAGGTTTATTCAATCCTCAGTGATACCACCACAATTCCTAAGTGAATCTAACAAGACTCGACAATGTATCAACCCTGGATTCTCTAGCTGGGAAGAACAAGAACAAATCACGTTCTTGTGGCTATTGAACTCGATTTCTGATTCACTTCAATCTCGTGTGGTTGGATGCACATGTTTGTGACAGTCATGGGACGAACTTCATGCCTTCTGCAATTCACACACTAAATCACGAAGTCGCCAATTACGATCTCAACTACGAACCATCTCACAAGGTGCTAATTCAATTTCAAAGTTTCTTTCAAGAATCAAGGTTTTAATTGATTCTTTGGCCTCCATTGGCTCTTCTATTTCTCTTGTTGAACATATTGGATTGTCTCAATGACAACTTTCAACCAGTGGTTACAACTATTGAGAATCAAGTTGATCCTTACTCTATAAATGATTTGAAACAATTCTTGCTCACCTTTGAGTCCAAATTGTTGAAGAATAGAAACAAATCAATCTTCGATACCATGTAAGAAGATAGAACTCGAAGTAGGAAATGCTCAAAGAGACTGGAAAAATCAAAGAAAATCTAGATGTAACAGTTTTCTATTTTATTGAATTCATAATTGTTGAAGTTACAAAAGGTGACTCGTCTACTTATATATATGTCAAGGCACGTAGCTCCAAGCCTGTGATAGCCGGCAATGCATAACTGCTAGTTATCTTAACTAACCACTTAACAAAACAATATAGGCTATTAACACTCACCCTGCTATTATTCAGCTAGTGCTATTCTTCAATAGAATGTAGTAATTCACACTCTAAAGTAAACTAAGGAGCTCCTTAAAAGGGTTTAGTTTATGAAGCCAAAGGTGATACTCAAATAGTTGGATATTCAAATGTTGAATGTGCATTTCATATCATGTAAATAGGGTTTTAGTATCTTCTAGATTGAATTTGTAATTATTACACTAAATCCTATATAAAGGAGCCTCTATTGTGTGATTAAGACACACGGATATCATCATGTCTCTATTTTCTCTCATTTTTAAAGAAGTCTCAAGACTAAAAAAGAGTGATTGAAAATTTTGTTGTTCCTTTGCAACCCTACACACCAAAGAACAAGAGCAAAGTACCGCCACAAGAACTTGGCATCTATAAAAGAGACAAAACCCCTAAAAGCCAAAATTCGGTGGCATTGTGGTCACTACCACAGCATGTGATGGCCTCACAACTATGCATTCATACTAAGAAATAGTGTAGTGTTGAGTACATAAACAACGTTAAATTGCATCAAGTGACAAAGAATTGGGGAAGGAAAAGTTAGGAGAGCTAATAATAGGCACAAAGTTACCTAACTCTCTGTTCTCCCGTGCTAGATCCACCCACAATGGAAAGCCATTCTGCGCTATGAATTGTTCCTTCAATATCCTACACAAATTGAGCAACACTAAGCTGTGTGAATGAACCTGATAAAACCATAAATTGTGCAGGCAAACAAATATGAGCATATAAAGCAAGTTAAAGAATAAAAAGACTAATAGGCAAGCTAGTAATACAAGTAAAATTCCAGAAGACAGATATTACAAAACAAGTAAGATATACCACAGCATTTTAGCAGTAACTGCTGCCCCTTATAGAAAATACAGGTCAAGCTACCACTATGTAAAAAACATTATAACCTAATATCTTGCTAGTCCATGCATAGATACTCAGCTCGAGGATTTAGTAAACATTCCAAAATTGCTTTCTTAATTACATGGTTTAAGATGAGTGGGGCTATTGGTTTGGCACTCTCAAAACCTATTTACACTCCTCATTAACCAATCATAATTTTGTAAAATAGAAAACTAAAAATATGATTGGTTAGTTGAGAGTGTGAATAGGCAATTTAGAGGATAGTAGCCCCATCCAATCATGTTATTATTTATTAAACAAGACAGCTCTATTACATTTTTCAGCCTCTTTGACTCACAAATTTCATTTGGTTTCTTTGTTTAGGACACATAGTGCCAACTCCCCTCCCGCTAAGTAGTATTGTTTCTTTCCTATTGAATAAAATTCCCTTATTCAAAAGGAAAAAAAGAACTACCTTCTGTGTATCTGCAAGCCTAATGAAACTCAACAACAACCACTAACCCTTATCTCATATTGTGCGGTCATCTATCTGGATCCATTGAACCGATCAGGCTCAAAAAATAAAACCTTATGAAACTTCAGTGAACCAAAAGTTATTTGTAAATTTATTTCAGGTTGAGTCTGGTATAATATTCAAAATTCATAAATTACAACTCCAGCAGAAGAAACAAAGAACTAATACATTAAATGAAAGGAAACAAAATATTGCATGTGTTGAGTGTCGTCAGACACATCACAAAGGTGCATCATGGGCAAGAATTGGCAATGACATGAAGTAGGTCCAAAAGAGAGAAAGTAAATAATTTTATAATTTCAACCTTCCATCCATCCTTTTGGCGCATTGAATTTTCTAGCATGATAAAAAGGAAGTTATGTATAAGGTCCTCTATGTCCCCTACACTTGTCGAATCAGATGATTTGCTTGGACCCATCTGTTAAACCAAGGTACAGGAGTAGCACAGTTAAAAAAATGCACAAGAATTACACCCATAAAATAGTACCTTGACAAAGACTTTCAAAATTATACATGCACGTATAGTCAAAATCGTTTTTGGTAAGTATCTAAGGAAGTCTAACTTCTTTGAACCTAAAAATAAATTATTAGCACTTTAAATTTTTGAAACAACCAATATTAAGATTTAATTTTTATTTTCATTACATTGAAACCCATTGATTTTGAATTCCCAAAGAACCATGATAGAAAGCAATTAATTAGATAGGAATGGTGGAAACCAAAAGATGATATGATGATTCAGTTTGATACAACAACAAGACTAACCCTCAGTACGTGATGAAAAGAAAAAAAAAATAGTAAATGCAATGATTAAAGTTTATGTGTTAGTATTCTTATGGGAAATTGGACAAATACCCCCTAAACTATATGTCTTTTGCAAATAGGCATCATCACTATAAGTTCTTCCTAGTTAACCATTAAACTGTAACTAATAACTATTGGTGAAATTGATCCTTAACTCTCAATTATGTCATTAGTACTGAACAAATCAAACCCTCCATTTCCACAAATTTAGACCAACTGTATATATTTTTATAAGATTCTTACCCAGAAACAAGAGAAATGCATAGCTTTGGTGACTATGGAGAACACATGGAAGTTATCCCCAATCCTTCCTTTCATCCAAACCTTTGGCCACACAAATTTGTGTTTGGATGAAGGGCTTTTAAATTTTGAAGGAATTAAAATAAACACTTTAAAATGCAGTCCTTCAGTTCCCATCATGTATAGAATATTGAAACTGAAATCTAAGTTGTTGAACAATAGGTAAAATTGCAGCCATGGCAGCAATAGTTGAAGCTATGGTGTGAGGAGACAGGGAGAACAAGAGTGGGAATTTCGAATGATAACAACCGATATGTTCATGGAGATGAAAACGAATAAAATCATTCAAAGAAACAAAAATGAACGGTGGAGATTGTGAAAAAATGTAAGGTTTGACTTGCTTACTGTTAGTGACATAATTGAGAGTTAATAAAAGGCCAGTTTCACCACTGCTTAAAATTTAAGAGTCAATTAGGTAGAATTCACAGTTGATGGTTACTATTTGCAAAAGGAATATAATTTGGGGTAGCTTGTACTCTTGTTCCTTCTTTTCTAAAAACTTTCCTAAAACTATTTGCCCCAATGTGCTTTCTAGATCATCCCTGAGTACAGAATAGGGGAAGGATAAGAACTTTAAGTTTTATATAGTATTACCTCATGGTTTGAGATCAGGAGTTCCAGAATCCATTCAGGCCATTCCTCCATATTTGTCAGACTGCTTCTATTTTCTGGACGACTGCAAGTCAAGAATAGAAGATCCTGGAATCATACACAAACAGGCAGCTCAAAACTATGTGATTTCCTTTCAGAAAGCCACAAAGAAAAATTATATCCAGAAAAAGGCACCAAAACAGAAGAGCTATCCAGTCTCTCAGCATTTTTGCCACTGTCACATGTGCAGAACATCATAGAGAATGTGTTCCAAAACAAATCTTTTAAAAATTGATTATATGACCAATCATTCTTAAAAACAGGGACACGTGCAGTTGATAGAAGCTATGTGCTGATTAATCTCAAGTTATCACCAGTCTTGGCCTGCCTGTGGAGCAACTCTAGTACAAATAAGTGAAGAAATGATCTCTATCTTTTAGCGTCATTTTTAAGATGGTTAATAAGAGAAAACTTAAGCCCCCTCCCATTCCAACCAAAAAAAGAAAGAAAACCTTGACATTAAGAAATATGAAGATAGAGATTCAAAATGCATAAATTAAGAGAAAAAGATATATGCACTGACAATGGATGAGTTTTATACATTGTCACTGTGTCATCCCCCATTCATATTTAATCATCATTGATTATTCAAAAAAATAATCCAAATAAATGGTGGATGATATAGTGATTGTGTATAAATCTTTACACTGATAGTGCATAGATATTACACTCTAAAATCAAATACATAAATCAAGCAAGTGTAAAATGCGTGATATTGAAAAACCTCACAGTAAAAATTAAATATAATGTAAAAATACTACATGCATAAGGTAGAAAATGAGAACGCTGATACCTGTAACGCTCTGCTCTGCAGAGACCTAGGCGCAAATGGAAGGGAATGCAAAAGCACCAATAGCAACTGTGAATGTTCAAAGAGATGGCCAGAATCATAGAAGTTCAGCTCATCCTCTATTGAAGAGGCATTGATCTATAGTAAAAGGAAAGGAGACCAAAAAAACATTGAAAAAGAAAACATCAGTCAATCAGGACAGAATTTCCACTGCAACAACTTGATCAGCTAATGACATTTTTTCAAGTGGTTTTCATAGACAATGGAAGGGGTTTCAAGGATTTGCTTTATTGTTTTGCTTTAGTAATTAGATGAAATTTGTCATTTTATACTGGAGCATTTTCTTCTATTTTCAATTATTTTTTCTTCCATATTGAGAAAAAAAATACAGATCAGTATGTACTAAAAATGATCGAGAAAATTGCATGGGCGCTAACATAAAATTGGCAACTGAAATGTGAGAACAAGACAGTAGCATATGAACAGTGTCATACATCATTGAAATGCCATATGGACTGAACAGATTCAGTAACTTATACCATTAAGGGGGGAAACTACAATTTTTCCTCATTCTTACAGGTAAAAACATGTTCATATCCTTAAATCTCTACACACGTATGCACATAAACTTTAAGAATAAAAACCTATTAAACTTACATACCAAAAAATAACAAACTTATACAAATAAAACATGGCAATGACATTAGATGTAGCAATTTCATTGTATAATAAATATACAAGGAAAAGTCACTTGATATTTTTCTAATGGTATAAGAATAACCACTAATATGCCTTGTTTCCAATGGAGTAGGGGTAAGGTGAAGGGAGTATTTCATACCGAGGCAGCCAAAAGAGCTGTGTAAACATTATTAGTCATAAGCCTGTTGGGTGCTGCTTGGAAAGCCTTCTGTAACGCATAAAGAAGAAGAGAAACCTTATCATCAAACATTGTACCACCTCCGTCGTGCAGTCCAACACCCAAAAGGTTGCTTGTTGTATCAGGACCATCACGGGAACCAAACCTCAGATGCCCAGAAGCTACTAAAGCACCTAAGAGACCTATGATCCCAACAACAATGCCATCACTTTTATCAACATTGTAAACATTTTTTCTAGCACTGTCAGCACTAATGTTTAGACTTATGCCTCCCAAATTCTTGACAGGTGGAGTTTCGGAGGTAAATGACATCCTATTCACAGAAGGAGAACTAAGATCACAGTTACTCTCACAATCAACAGATTGAGAACCTTGGTCATTGTCTTGTAAGATGGCTTCACTTTTCTCCTCTGACCCTCCATCATCCCGACATCTTTCTATGATTTCACTGCTCCCATCAATCTCAGTTTTTTTAAGTTCAGAACACTTTGACATCGATTCCATGACATCACTATCTCCAGCTTTAGCTTCCCTTTGGAGAAGAACAAGAAGAGTTTCTATCCCACCACATGCAAGGAATGCTTCTGCAAGTGTGTGAGCTCTGGCTGTATTTGGCTGCACTACCAACCTGTAGAAGAGATGCAACGTCCTAGCAATCTGAAAAATGGAGTAAATAATGAGTACAACTTTCTTTACATAACAGATAGCTATAATTAAAAATGAAACCAAACATTTGAACTTCATGTTAGCTTTTTGATATTTACAAATAAACCACTTAAGGTGAACTAGTGATAACCAGAAGCAAAATATGTGGATCACTTGTGTTCAATCTAAAACAATATACAGCAGAATATAAAATCAGTAACCCACAGTTTCTGCTACTTTCCTTATTCAGCAAGGAAGGTATTTTACTAGTTAAATAGGGCTTAGTTTTGGGGCAATAACTATGCATATGTGCCAAATACCCCAACACAACTGTTGGGGTCTCCCCTCACATAAAACATCAAGTGTTGCACAAGATAGACGCTCTAGGTATGTTAACTATAATGCATAATCAGCACTACTCTAATAAGGTAAAAGAAACTATTAGGTTTGAGAATGGACAGGACCATCTCAACCTGAAGGCCAGATACGACCCCAATGTTAACTCAAGGAGGGAGGACTGCCCACATCATTATAAAGGGTGCTTTGCCCATGCAGATGGCGATTGGACCCAGACCCAATGGGTAGCACAAAAATACCCACAAGGGTAGGGATTTTACCCATTAAATGGGGACAAAAATCTATGGGGATGGTTACTATACTACCTAACTCCTCCTATACCCACATACTAATAGTATATATATCATTGCTCTTCCTTAGTTACACATCTCCATTCCATTGTGTCCACCTCTCCACTCCTATCCACTCCACAATCACCATCATCTCCATTCCATGGTAATAATTTTGAAATAACTAAGGATGACAAGAAAAGAAACATATTGGTTGTCTACGACCACTTCAAGAATATAAAATTATTAATAAAGAAGAAAACAAAAAGAGAGAGGCTTTCTCAATATAAGAATTTATTAAGATAAAAGTTGTAGAGTATACAAAAGAAAAGGGAAAAGGTACAAACAATTACAAGAGAACCCCGTTGAAAACAATAAATTTAAAGTAAACCCTCTAGCATGTCAATAACCTAAAAAGAATTCCTTAAAGAACCAAACCATTACCTGAACACCAAATGGAAGCAAGATGCATCTGTCATAATATAAAGAAATACTGGGTTTCTAAATGACAACCTTTTAGGATGTGAAAACTCAATTGATTGCATAAAACAAGAAGTTATCAAGCAATTGGAGACCACGTGAGAACCACGGAAATGTGATTCATAAATATTTCATTATAATAAATATCAACTTTATAATGTTATTTCATTTTTTATTCATGTTAGCATCTTTCCTAAGAATCTTTTTTTGTTGTCCTTCAGAAGAAGAAAGAGAGAGAGAAAATAAAAGCATTCCATCTCACTACTTACCTGATTGGGTTGTGGACAGTCAACCATGAAGCCAAGTAAACATCGAATATCATCTGAGGCAACTAATGGAGATGCTGCTACTATTAGAAGTTCAATTACCACTAATAGCTCATCAACTAAAGCATTGACTTCACCCACTGGTCTTGTTGCCCCCGTTAGAGAAAAGGTATTTACTGAATCCTTTTCAGGAACAGTCCAATAGTATCTTCTGCAGCCATCTATAAGCATCTGAATAGCATTAGCATCTCGCATCACTGTCGACTCAGTGAAAACCATGTCAGCAAGTGATGATAGAAGCTTCTTTTGTATTCCATAACTACATAAACTCCAAATTTTTAAATCTAATAGCAGTGTAGTGAAGAGCTGCACTTTAAGCATATGATTGATCTTCTGAGATTGACAAAGTGAGACAACCGCTGCAACAAGTTCCTCATCCCTTACACCATCATGCGTTCCAACATCAAGTGAAGATAGAGTTTGAAGAAGATAATTCAAAATTTTTGAAAGAACCTCGGGCCCTCTGCCACGAGACAACTCTTCGTTGTTCCTTGGATGTTGAATTGCCACGGATATAATTCGGAATATAGGACCAGCGAGACATGTGGTAGCTGCAGCCACAGAAAAAGTCCCTTGTTGTGGTTCCAAAGTTTCCTCATGTACATTGCTTACTGCCAAGGGAAGCAAAGACAATGGACCACCATAAGCCAATGCCCACAAAGTATCCACAGGTCTCATTCGTGTAGCAACATGGACTTGCCCAAGAACCTCAGCTGGACGCCGAAGCATTCCTGAATCATGATAAGGAGACCATAATCAGAATAGACAACAATGCAACATATTTTAAAAAATTGATGCAAAAAATGAATTTTATCATGTTGTGGTAGTAAATATATGTAATCATTCATTAACCCTCTATTTACTGAATATTTCACAAGATCAAATCATCTGTGATCCAACGAATGGTTTGGTGGTATCTTCAATTAAAAGTGGCAGGAGACAAAGAGAACCAGCATTGGTCATGAAACTGTTTAAGACCTGGGAATATTAGCAAGGAAAGAAACTATAAACGAATGGTGCATAAAATGTATCGACTTTGCTTAACTTAGGGGCGCCCGTAAGAGTCAAGACTAAAAGCTATGAAAAGACTAAAGAAAGTGAATACAATTAAATCAAGCACAGACAATACAAAATCCTCACAAGACAGCTGTATCATACCTCGCAAGCTAGTCTTATCATTAAGAAATTCCATAACTTCACTAACTCCTTAATTCAAATATCATACATTGCAAAACATTTTCTATGTCCACAGCCATTATTGTCTACATAAAGATGAAGTTTTGTTGGCCACTTTTGTGTGCTTGCAAGAAAAGGCAACTTAGTTTCATTTCTGCACATGGATAACTGAACTTAATGCTAGTTCTTAATTGTTCTATCCGTCAATCTCATAAATTAAAATACAAATAGTTGTTGAGTTATATATTGTAAGAACAACTGAGAAAAATCCTGCAGTTTACAAAAGAACAGAGAATGATACTGGAAAGCATACAATTAATAAGCAAACAAATAGTTTTCACTTTTCACGATTTGAGAAAGAACAATCCACGTGGTACTTAAAAAAGGTTCCAGCCCAAAAAGTTATACAAAAATTTCTAGTTCCCTCATAAATCTACCAACAAACCTTTGAAATGTCATTTATCAAAATTCAGAAACCATTAAAAAGGGTGGTCTGGTGCACGAGGGTCCCACTTAGCATGATCTGGGGAGGATAGAGTACGTAGCCTTACCCTACTAGGTATGAGGTCACTAAGCAACCTTACCATTGCACTAAGACATGAACCTTTCTGCATGAAAAAACAATATGCACTTGCCATAGCATGAAAGTCTATTTATTACCATAAAATCAACAGAGATAAATTATCTGACCTGAAGCACCAGAAGGAGAAGCGTCTGGACAGAAACGCCCATTGAGCAAGCTGGGATGATAGAGCAGGTGAATGAAACCTGCAATTTCCGCATCCAAAAGAACACTTTCCTCTGCTTTGCTCTGCACATGAGCATTTGTTGCAAGCCAAGGTATCCCTGCTGCATTACCAAAAGAAGGCACTATATCCCCTCCTCTAGAAGCCAATCGAGACATCTTTTCAAGACCAATTGGTTCCTTGAAGATGTAAACAGGGCCCATCTCAGCAAACAAAGGGCATTGACGACGACGGCGTTGCAAACCAGCCATAGTCGCAGGTGGGTTAGTTCCTATGCAGCAAAATGCAAGGGGTTTGGAAATCCTAGGAAACTCAAAAGGACGACTCTCATATAAAGATCCATCTACGTATAACCTAACTTCACTTTCTACATTTCCCATGACTCCATGCTTGCCAATATGTTCAACACCAATGAAGTACCAGCATTGCGGTTTGAATGCATATGTAAAATGCAAAGCAGATCTCTTTCCCTTTCCAGTACCAATTTCAACAACCAAAAATTGAGCATGAAAATAAGCCTCTATACCCTGATTATCAGCAGATAAAAAACTGAATAGCCGTGGCATGTGTGCTGTACCTTCACCAGCAAGTGCACTAGCTGCTGCAGCAGCTGACATAGCTGATGATTTACCTGATTTAGCCGCTGCAGCTGCAGCAATTGCAGCAGCAACTGTAGCTGTGTTTAATGCGTCTGCAAATGATTCAATGTATATCCAAGTTGCAAATGCATACCCATTGATAAACGGCCAACGACTATCACCTGGACCAAGCAAACCAGAACTTTCACCATCGAACTCAAAGGTGCAAGCTGGTCCCCTTGACTCCTTTTCACTAACTGCTTTCTCCATTGAAAGCAATAATTGTGGAGCCCAAATTGTGGTAAGTGTTCTTGTAATAACTTGGAACCATCTATGGAGATCACTAACACTAAGAGAATGCCCAGCCAAGTATTGTATGCAGTGGCACAAAGGAGTTCCATCCCACCTTATTTGCCCATTTAAGCCAACATCCACGATAAAGATTTTTTCTGCTGTTCTCAACAGTACTTCTAACAGACCAGCCATTGAACACATTGCTCTGTTTCTAGTGCAAGCACGTAATATGGCAAGTAGCCCCCTTACCATTCGTGTCCTAGGTGACATGACAATTTTAGTGTCACCTGCGTAAGGAAGCCAAGGAATAATTTCACCTGCCACAATGGCAGCCCGAGAGTTTAGCATTACACTAGGAGGATTCTTATCACCATCCTCTTCAAAACTTTCAACACCACCCATTGTTCCAAGAAGGGAATCTACTATTGAGAAAGCCACGCTATCCATTGTTTCACCACTCCCAAAAATTTCTACACCACTTGCAATATTCTTCAGCTTCTCCATAGCTTCAGGTTTCCCCATGATAGCAGAATCAACTAAATGCAGTAATTCTGGAGACCCACTTGTCATAGCAACTTTTGGCTTAGGCTTTTGTGGAGAACTAACAGGAGAGTATCTAGGTGAATCAAAGACAACTGATGATGAGGCAGACTGCTCGTTTGCAAAATGCCCCTCTAACCCAGGGCTATATGGAAGATGATCATGTTGCATGTCAGAAACTGGGGAGGAACTATCCTCTTCCGAGTACATCCCAGATGAATCCTGAACATCCTCTGTATGTTCGCCAAATTGGTGTTGTACATTATGTAAACCTGAAAATTGGTTTGAAGCCACATATTCATTATTCTGCTCTTGATCTTTCAAAGACACTTGCTCCAACTGGTCCTCATGCATAACTGAGTTTACAGAATCAATTCCATGTCTTTCCAATTGTATCCTTTCATCTTCATGTTCATCCCCAATGCCGCTGCCAACACTTACATTTTCCTTTTGAGGACTTTCAACAAGTTCTTTCACAACACTATCTACTACTTTATGACTATCCGATTCATTACCATGTAACTTGTTACTATTAGCAGATATTTTTGTCTCCTTCGTTTCTTCATCTTCATCCATTATACTATTTCTGAAGAAGTTAGCAAATATTCATTCAAATAACAAAAACCTTCATCCACCTGCAAATAGCAAAAATTAATAAATTCTCAACAACAAAAAAGTCAACAACGATTATAAGATATAATATCATGCATAACGCCATGTATGACGAATGCACACATGCATTTCGCTAAGGAATTAACTACATTAACGGTGAAAACATCAAATTACTACTAAAAACAACATCAACGCAAATTTTCTCAAAAATCTCGAACAAAAAAGTTTTTAAAAGTGATTTGACTAAAGACGTAATAATTCTTAAATCTACCACAGCTGGAATCAGTTGAAACATTCAAAATTAATAATCACAAAATCCAGAAAACGGAATCGAATTGTAACGCCTCACATTGCGAAAATAGATCAACGCACCATACATACATTACCTTCATTCATTCATTCAAAACAGGATCACAAACAAGTCAGCATTGCTTCATATACATGAAAAATGAGAAAAATAATGGTTGGAATGAATAGATTCAATACAATACCTTGTTGTTGCAGAAGAATTCACGTTATGATTGAATCGAATTCGATCTAAGCGTGTGAATGGAAATGGAACAGAGAGAAAAAAGAGAAAGCGAAATGGGCGCGAGCGAGAAAGAAGGATTGAAATGAGAAATAGGAAATGGCAATGCAATGCTAAGTCAAATATATATTATGAAATTAATTACTGCAATTTTTTGTTTTAAATATTTATGTCTTTTTTCACAAAGTCAATATATTATCTGGGAGGGGCAGTGTTAGTAACAAAAAGCTCAATATATTATCATTTTGTTATTTTGTAAAGAACAACCTACTTATTTGAATTATTTCTTTAAAAAATTAATGATAATTAAATATAAATTATGTAGGATATAGTAATAGTATAAAATTTTATATATTGTCACGTAAAATTTTTATATATTATCAGTTTATTATTTATTTTTAATAATTGTTGATTTTCTTAACAAAAAAAAATACAAATCAGTAGAAATGATGTATTGATTGTATATAAATATTTATGTTTGAATATTTTGCTCATATACTTGTATACTTAAAATATGAATGATATATATATAATATAATGAGAATATAAAAAGTAGTTCCAGAAAGATCGATACATATTATTTAATGTCGGCTTCATCTGCTTATTATATTTTGCGGATGTGTGCTTTGTCTTATACCAGAAGTCAGCACCTGAAGAAGGAAAAGGATATATTTGGGATTATATAAGTGGGATGCGAGTTCTGTAAAGTAAAGTTATTTTTAATAAAACATTATTAAATTAGGGATGTGGATTGTGTTTATATTTTCACCTTGACATGCCTCATAATATTTTATTTGTTTACTTTGTAGAGTTGAATCTAATCTAATTAATGATGGGAAATTTAACACAATAACAATGTAAACTCTAATAGATTATATGTAGTAGATAATAATTTTCTCAACTTGCTAGAATCCATGAGGAGCAATATCAAATAATGTAGTAAAAAACAAGGGACATATCTCGTCATAACTCTGGACCTTCTCTCTTCCTTTCCTCTTAAACAAATCTTGATGGAAAATTCAACACAATAACAATGTAAACTCTAACAAAGTATATGCATTGGATAATAATTTTCTCAACTTGCTAGAATCTATGAGGAGCAATATCAAATAATACAGTAACACACAAGGGACACCAAAATTTTAACATGGAAAACCTTCCCAAAGTGAGAAGTAAAAACCACGGGCACAAGCCAGTCGTTCAAGCTCCACTATAAACAAAATAGGAATACAAGAGTGTCTCCAAAATACAGCACAAAACGTGCTTAACAACACGGCTTACAATAAAGCAACAAACTTGAAAAATGAAAACAAGAAAAACCAGAAACGCAACTGATGTAATAGCTCGATTTTTACCACCTCGGACGACGTCTCACCGATCCAACCGTTCATATTGAAGTACGATAAGTTGTGAACCTGTTATCCAAATTTCAGCTCGATCCAACGGTGAACGAAGACGCAATCACGATTTTCCCACGGCTGCTCGGAGTTCCTACGGGTTGAGTTTTCTTATCTTCTCTCACACTTTTCAATTGCCTTTTTTTGCCTAAATTGCCTTGACTCCCTTGCCACATCTGACCCCTATCTATTAGATTAAGTGGGACAAGTGGGCTTTGCCCAACTGGGTCTTTCTCCACATAGGAAGAGAGCCCAAACCCAACATATCTCCCCCTTACAACTATGTGGAGAGAATCGCCAAACCGGCAATCTCACAACAAGTTTCAATCCACCTTGTTAAGGCCTTAGTCACCATATCATCACCATTATCATCTGTATGAACCTTACCCAATTCCAACAACCTAGCATCCAAAACATCACGTATTCAATGATACCTCACATCAATGTGTTTGGACCTAGAATGAAAAGTTGAATTCTTCCCAAGATGAATGACACTTTGATTATCACAAAATAACAAGTATTTGTCTTGGACAAAACCAAGCTCCTGCAAGAATTTCTTCACCCAAAGCAACTCTTTGCATGCTTCTGTAATGGCAATGAACTTTGCCTCAGTAGTGGACAATGCAACACATTTTTGCAATCTGGATTGCCATGCTATAGCTCTCCCTGCAAACTTAATCAAGTAATCTAAAGTAGACTTTCTGGAATCAATGTCTCCAGCCATATCAGAATCAGTATAGCTCACAAGAGTAGGTTTATCACCTCTAAAACAAAGCTTCAGACTAGCAGTACCACAAAGATACCTCAAAATCCATTTCACAACATTCCAATGCTCTCTACTTGGATTTGATCAAAATCTACTAACTATACCAACAACATGTGCAATATCTGGTCTTGTACACACCATTGCATACATCAAACTTTCCATAGCAGATGCATAAGGAACTCGTTGCATATCTGATTTTTCAGCTTCTTTTGAAGGACACTGTTTAGCACTCAACTTAAAATGAGTAGCAAGAGGAGTGCTAACTGCCTTAGCATTTTCCATCTGAAACTTCTGTAACACTCTCTTAATATAGTGTTCCTGTGACAGCCAAAGTTTATTTTCTTACCAAGAATCTGCTTAGCAGCTCCCATGTCTTTCATGACAAATAACTTGCCTAGTTGCTTCTTTAACCTGTCAATCATGGAAATATTTTTCCCAATAATAAGCATGTCATCAACATACAATAACAAGATGATAAAATCACCATCAGCAAACTTTCTAATTAAGATACAATGATCAGAAGTAGTCTTCTTATAGCCTTGCTCACACATAACAGACTCAAACTTCTCGTACTATTTGTCGTGGAGCCTGCTTCAAACCATATAGACTCTTTACCAGCCTGCACACATAGTCTTCTTTCTCTTCTACAAGAAAACCATCAGATTATTTCATATAAATCTCTTCCTTCAAATCACCATGAAGGAAAGCAGTTTTTACGTCCATTTGCTCTACCTCTAAATCAAGAGTAGCAGCCAAACTCAATACAATTCTAATGGATGACATATTCACAACATGAGAAAAATCTCACTAAAATCAGCACCCTTTCTCTGCCTGGAACCTTTAACCATCAATCTAGCTTTATACCTTAGAGATGTAAAATTACTTTCTTGCTTCACCCTATAAATCCACCTGTTTTCCAAAACCTTTTTCCCTTTTGGCAATTTGACCAAATCAAAAGTGTGATTATCATGCAAGGACTTCATTTCCTCTTGCATTGCATCCAACCACTTCTTCTTTTCTTCATTCTTCATGACCTCATGATAATATTCAGGTTCACCTCTGTCTGTCACAACAACATAGTCATCAGAAGGGTACATGGTAGATGGTTTCCTCTACCTATTAGACATCTAAAGTTGAACTTGAGGTGGTTCAAAAGCATCACCAAGATTCTCATCTTGTGACATCTCATGTTCATCTTCACCAATGTCAATGGGAAAATCTAAATCATCTCCAAGCTGTTGATCACCAATATAATCATGTTGCTCACCATTTTGAACATTATTCTCAACTGTATCCAAATCATCCATTTTGAACAATATCAGACAATCTACTATCTTCCTCGGGTGTAGTCTTCTTGATCTTATCAACGTCTTCAATGGTTTGATCTTCCATGAACTTCACATCACGACTTCTAACAACCTTTTTCTCAACGTGATCATATAACCTGTAGCCAAATTCATCTTCACCATAACCGATAAAGATACATTGTCGTGTCTTCGTATCCAACTTGGACCTTTCATCATTTAGAACATGCACAAATGTCTTACAACCGAAGACTCGCAAATGATCATACTTGACATTCTTGCCAAACCAAAAATGCATTGTCGGAGCATTCAGAGCAACCGTAGGACTAAGATTAATAACATGCATTGTCGTGTACAAAGCCCACCCCAAAAATGTTTAGGTAATTTTGCTTCAGAAAGCATACACCTAACTCTTTCACCCAAAGTCATGTTCATCCTCTCCGTTAAGCCATTAAGCTGAGGAGTCTTAGGAGGAGTCTTTTCATGTCTAATACCTTGCTGATTGTAGTAAATGTCAAACAGTCCACAATACTCACCACCATTATCAGTACGAATGCATTTCAGCTTCTTGCTAGAATGTCTCTCAACCAAAACATGGAATTGTTTGAACTTTTCAAGCACTTGCTCCCTTGTCTTCAAAGCATAGACCCAATGATCATCAATAAAAGTAACAAAGTAAAGTGCACAACCAAATGACTTTAGCTTCAATGGACCACAAACATCAGAATGTACCAATTCAAGCAACTCTGACTTCCTTGAAAGGGGATGCTTCTTAAAGGATACTCTGGTCTGCTTACCAGCCATGCAATGAGAACATTTCTCCAACTCTGCACTCTTCAATCCTGGAAGTACATCCTTTTTGGCTAAACAATTCAACTCTTTTTCACTGATATGGCTTAGTCTGTGGTGCCACAAAGAAGCTTCCATATCCATGGCATTCACACTTTTGTTAGCAACGAAAAGTTTTGTCCAATACAGTTTAGAAATTTTCTCCTCTCTGGCCACAGCCAAGTTAGCTCTAGCGAGTTTCCATTTACCAGAACCAAAGTGATTATCATAACCACCATCATCAAGCATATGCACAGATATCAAATTGAAACGAACGTCTAGAGCATGTTTAGCTCCTCTCAACAACAACTGCACTCTCATGTTGGTATGCAAACAAATATCACCAATACCAACTACCTTTGACGCATCGACATTACTCATCTTCAACACTCAAAAATCACCAAAAGTGTAAGATGTGAAGAACTCATTCCTTGGTGTAACATGCAGTGTAGCACCACTACCAATTATCCACATACTTTCATCTGATACAAGATTAACCAAATCACAATCACGAGGAATAATAAGATCATCACAAGTAGCACTAGTAACACGATCATCATCACCATGATTCTTCTCGTTTTTCCTTTCCACAAGTGATAGTTAGTGTCATTCAAACATATCATTCTATGTGTATTTGCCTCCATCATTCAAGCAAGTCAAATAACCTCAAACCCCAAAGAGCTCTGATGCCACTCTGATGGGAAATTCAACACAATAACAATGTAAACTCTAACAGAGTATATGCAGCGGATAATAATTTACCTAATTTGCTACAGTCTATGAGGAGCAATATCAAATAATGCAGTAACACACAAGGGACACCGAAATTTTAACATGGAAAACCTTCCCAGAGTGAGAAGTAAAAACCACGGGCACAAGTCAGTCAATCAAGCTCCATTATAATCAAAATAGGAATACAAGAGTGTATCTAAAATACAGCACAAAACATGTTCAATAATACGGCATACAATAGAGCAACAAACTTGAAAAATGAGAACAAAAAAACCAGAAAAAAACTAGAAACATAGCTGCTGTAACAACTCGATTTCTACCACCTCGGATGTCGTCTCACCAATCTAAATGTTCAGAATGAAGTACTATAAGTTGTGAACCTGCTGTCCAAATTTCAGCCCGATCCAACGGTGAACGAAGACAGAGTTGCGAGTTTCCCACGGCTGCTCGGAGTTCCTAGGGTTGAATTTGTTTATCTTCTCTCACACTTTTCAATTGCCTATTTTTGCCTAAATTACCTTGACTCCCTTTTCCACATCTGACCCCTATCTATTAGATTAAGTAGAATAAGTGGGTTTTGCCTAACTGAGTCTTTCTCCACATAGAAAGGGAGTCCAAACCCAACAATTAATAAAGTAAAATAGCTGTTAAACGATTCAATATGATAATATTAATTTGATTCTCTACTACATGGTCGAATAAAAAAACATATAAGACAGACAAGATGATATATGTCAAAACAAATATCATGATAAGAAAAAACATATGTCAAAACAAACTTGAATATTATGATAAGAAAAACAGATGTGAAAACAAACTTGAATATGGATTTAATATGTATACATTGACAATATAAATGTTTTTTATATTGTCAGCAAATACTCATTATTCATATGTTAGCTATTGTATAAAGAAACAAACAAATCATTAGTCTAGTAATGTAAAATCTCATTAAATTTTAAAAAAAATTAAAATGTCAATGATTCAATTTATGGGACTATAAGTATTGAGAGAGATAAATATATATCGAAAGAGATTAGTTATTTACTCAAATAATACTATAGTACAAAAAAACATAGAAAAAAACATCCAAATCTACCATCTTATAGAATACCCTATATTGGCAAGAAATCCTGAAAAAATGAATGAGAAGATTACATTAAGACATTTATATTAGATTATCTACAATAAAGAACCATCTTGAAAGGAAGAATGTATTTTAGGGATAGAAGGATGGGTATGGATAATATGATGTTACTATATATGAAATTTCATTTAATATAGTGGTTGAATTGTGTTTATCCTCTTTCCAATATTAATACAATAAGTGATCACATCAGAGACTTGTAAATTAATAAAATATTTTCACGTCTATGTGTATTATTTTTAAAATAGTTTCTCACGATTCAACCAAGTATTATTTTCAATGTGGCCTCTATAGTTTCAACTTTTCAAATTAGTAAACGAGACCTATCCAACCAAATACATATATGTTAATTGGGTCTCTCCATGCATGTTGGTTAGAAGAATTATTTTCATAAAGTCTCAGCAGACTTATTAAGTACTCTTTGTCTTCACATTTATAGTCTTCCATTAAACAAGCATGACATTTGGTGTAACTATTACAAGTTTACAACCATATAAAAAAATATTCGTATACACTACTCAAAGTATGTTTTGCAATTAGACTTGAGGAAGATTTCTTAATCAACAAATTCAACTTAATGAAGGTTATACAATGAAACTTATAAAGATTCCATTTTTCTATAACAAGTCATTTGAGGCTTGTGTAAATAATTTGCCACATCTTATTTTCTTTGTTAATTTCCTTTATTCTTTGAAGTGGAGAACAAATGTTCCATATTCAATTGAATAGATTCATTCTTCAAGAGAGCAAATATCTTTAGAGGAATAATAACTAGAATACGTTTTATCTGTACGCATTGGCCAAATCAGAGGTACATACCTGCTTTCGTGTTTCAACTATTATCCTTTCCAATGAGAACATTATCATTCCCCATTCTCCATATGGCCAATGTTAGGGCGACTAGTTGGTTTTTTGCTTTGTATGTGAATAATATCGCACCATTTTTTTGGTACTACCAATGATATCACTTTCGAGATTTATGATTGTCCCTCCCAGTGTCACTCCTGGGAATCGAATATTCGACATTGGGAATCCAATAGGTTTTACATCACTAGACCAACACATTGTTAGTGTTCCATCCCGGTCATAACCAGGCAATCAACCATGGGTCCCGAGCATAATGTATGTTCCCCGCATAACCTCCATTGTCCGTAGGCTCCCCCGTGGAAGAAACTATAAGAGTTCCCGACATAGCATTAAATGCTCCTGCCATAGCATTCAATGATCCTGACATAACATTTAATGCTCACGACATAGCATTTAATGTACCGTTGATCCATCTTCAATGTCAGATAATAGACTGTCTGCCACACCATCTGCACATTCCGCTTGTCCCCGATAATTCGGTCAGAGCAGATTCGTAGGACAAGAAAGGACGATCTAAGTACGTTCCTTATGTCCGATAGATGCTGACCAATAGTCAGATGTCAACTCAACATTCACAACGCCCTATAAATAGGAGACCATAGAAGGAGTAATTTAATTCTTATTCTTTCATTCATTGCTGCACTTATTGCTCTAACCTCTCTCTTATTTACTCCACTTCTCTCTCTAGTATACATTACTGACTTGATCATTGGAGAACCTTTTCAAGTACCTCCCTCGACGGGTCCAAATGATCACCCGACCAAGTCTCCTGCTCTCCAACACTTTCCTGTTCGTTCATCATCAGCTCTCGGCCATCCGTCCTCAATTCACGATCTTCCAACAAAGAACATTGGCGTCGTTTGTGACTTACCTACAACATAGTGACCACTTGTAACCAAGCTCAACCACTTAGCCATGCAGAACCACTCAACCTGAATCATGATACCCCTTCCATAGAACCTCCAGCACTAGTGCAACCATCTCACCAGGCTAGCCAAAGTCATCCCCTAAACACCATCCTAGAAGCACCCACCACCCAACAACTCCTCCACATGATAGAAACCCAAGGCCAAATTATCCAGCAACAGGCCCAGCTACTAGCTGAGCTGTGCCAACATCGACTAGAACCAAGTAATGGACCTTCAGGGCCAGCTGCCGATGACACTCCGCTGAATCCGTTGAAGCCTCTAGACTAGTAGCCCCCCCCCTAAACACGAAAACCACTTAGATCAATCACCCCCAAACACGACCACAGCTCCTCACGCCCAACACGAAAACCACTAAGATCACTCACCCCCCAAACACGACCATATCTCCTCACGAGCGAGACATCCCTTCACCAAAACCATAATGTCCTCCCCACTCCCAAAACATCTTACCTGACCAAGCAACATCAAACAATATGATGGAACAAGCGACCCACATGATCATTTGGATGCCTTTGAAGCCTCAATGCTTTTCCATGGAGCCACCGACCCTATCATGTGTCAGGCATTTCCCCTTACTCTGAAACGGGCTACTCTATAATGGTTTACCCGACTCGCACTAAACAACATCGATTAATGGGCCACTCTCACCAACGGATTCAACATCCACTTCACAGCAAGCAAAGAGCAACCTTACTCTTCTTACACCATGTCCGGTATACGGTAGGAGTCACATGAATGCCTTCGAGCTTACCTAGACAGATTCAACTCAGAGGCCATAAAGGTTCGCACTCTGAGCCTGGAGGTGGTAGTGCATATCTTGGTGACAGACTTGCAGGATGGTCTTTTCAAGCAGGAATTGGCTAAATGTTCAGACCTCACAATGGAAGAATTCCGATCTAAGGCTCAACACTTCATCAATATAGAAGAAATCCATCCTAACCGCCCACCCACCAACCATAGAGAATACCAACTCCCCTCACGAGAAATCAAACGCCCAAAAACATACGAACACCCTCGAGATGATCCACCATGACAACCCAAAAAAACCCAAATACTCCTCTTACACCCCCTCAATGCTAGCCGAACTAAAGTTTTGCAAGAAGTTATGGTTGCCCACTTAGTCCAGTTCCCCCAAACCTAATCCATGCAGGAGATTAGGGACCCAAGATCGCTCCAAATATTGTGACTTCCACACCCTCTTTGGCCATGTAATAGAGGAATGTACACAGCTGAGAGACACTATCGAAGACCTGATCCAGGCCGGACATCTCCGGAAATTTACAGCTCGGGCCCGCCAAGAACGATCGTCACCTCTATGTCGATCCAGCCCTTCTTGGAGA